>NW_008669784.1:103114-123634 GCF_000695815.1 Acanthisitta chloris | reverse complement strand
AACACAACGAATTGGAGCAGGGGACGGCGGGGACCCGGCAGGCGATCCTTCCCAAAATTCAGCCAACCCCTGGAAGCCCCTCTCGCCTCCCAAAGCCTGGCTGGGAACAGTCCTGCGGACCTGTAGCTCGCAGGATCTGGGGCACAAACAGCAAAGTCGGGGTGCAAAAATCTGCTCAAAAGACGGCAACTTTGCAGGGCTCCTCCGCTCCGCGCAGCGGGGAAGGGGTTCCGCGTGTGCCGAGGGGGGCTGTGCCCGTCGGGGGTGGGGGCAGCGCGTCTCATCGGTTGTTTCTGAATTGTCGCTTGCAGCCCAGGCGCGAATTCCCAACCCCTTCGACCGCAATGTCACCATTGTCTCGCCTCTCTGCTCGCTGAGCTATTAAACGCGGGAGATTTTGTAGTGACTTCGATGAAAAATCCTTAGTTTTAATTCCCCCGTTCCTCCCGAAGAAATAATGAGTTACCCTCTGTCTTCAAAATATCTTTCCGAGCTCTCCAGCAACGGGATTTCTGCTGCTTAACCAGCCCCTATAAATAAATAATTGCGTTTAATTCAGCTCTTCTTCTCAGAAACGAGTAAATAGCGCATTTAGCACAGCTTGGAAAAGTGACCCCAGTTTGTCTGCAGAACTGATTTATCACATCTCCCCTCGCCCCGAGGTATCGATGGGGGCAAAGCATCAGGGAATCGGTACCAGTCGTGTCGAGATTACAGGGGTTTCTTCTCCAAAACGCGGGGAAGCCAGGAGGGTGTGCGGGATGCGCAGGGGGAGGCAGCCCTGGCAATTGGACGCTAGGCAAAGGTTGGCAGCCCTGGCAAGGAGCCGCTAGCGACAGGGGGTCCCCCCACGAGCCCCCCGAGCCCCTCACGAGCATCCCCGTCCACCCCGGGGCTCCGCAAACTTGTGTCCGGCACCGGGTTCGACACAAAACCTCGGCTTGGCTGGGCGAGAAATGGTTATTTTCACCTCTGCCAAAATAACAATAACAACAGCAACAACAACAATAATAGTAATAATAATAGTAGTAGTAGTAATAGTAATAATTTTTCTGTAAGTTTTGCATCACAGAACAAAATTCAATATGAAAATAAATAAATCTGCCACCCCGACTTGATCCTGCACTGCACGACAGGGAGGGAGGAATTTATTAGCTTACCATGTAGAAAGAACATTTCAAGTTTCCGTGATATTACCGGTAATATTTTTGGCTAACTGTCTGGGTCTATATATGTACCAAAAATCCCCTTCGAAGACCATTTTTGATGTTTTTTCCTAAGTAAAACGGGAATTTCAGGTTTCCATGTAGGCTCTAAGCACCCTCACCTGTATGACGGGAAGAACAGCTGGTCCTTCTAATTTGAAAAACTGCTTTTTTGGGGAAAAAACCCCAAACAACAAAAAAACCAGCCAGACAACGAAACAAACAGTAGGACGATCAGGGGTATTATGTCGGACGAAAATTGTGGTTTTCTCATTTTATTTAGAAATACATGTAATTTCCCTGTCTCGGGTATTTTACACACACTCCTTCGTCCCCCTCCCCATACACACAGAATTGTGTATTTGCATTTGCACACAAATCGTGGTTGTTTCCTCCAGAACAACTAAAATCAAAGCCAAGCTGGTTATGTTTTAAACAGCTAATGCATTAACTCCCTTCTCTCTCTGTGTAGTTTGTTTTTGGCTTTTTTTGGTGGAGGGGTTGGTGTTGTTTTTTTTTTTTTTTAAATTTTATCACACCTCTTGCCAGGACAGTAAACTGTTCTACAGAACATTTAATTTTAGGTTGAATAGAGAGAAAAAAAGCTCCATTCTTGGAATATGAACAAGGAACAAAACTCAGAACACTTACAAACCTCCTTACCCCCTGGATCCGCAGCAGATACAGTGCAAGACGATTTCTACTTGCCTTAAATTATAATGGCTACAAGGTCTTAAAACAGCTACTTAACTAAATCAAGGCCACTTTACTTGGTTTTGTTTTGGGTTGTTTTCTCTCTCTCTTTTTTTTTTTTTTTTTTCGGTATGGGGCATCTTTTTGGGGGTTTGAAATGTTCCAGACATTGTCCAGTACTTTGTCCCCGACGCCAACCGCATTCGTGTGAGACCGAAAGGGGATTAACTTGTGAACTTTTAAAAATCAGAACTTAAATGAGAGGCAAATCTAGGCCACAGCTCATTGTGGGAACCGTTTCTTAAGCAATTAAAGCGAGAAGAAATTCCTCGCAGCCTTTTTCCTTAAAGCAGCTTTCTGAAGGATTTAAGGAGGACTAGTGTCCGGTCCATCAAGAAAGATTTAAACTGCACAGTGATATAGAAAATCTCCACTTGCTCTTATTTAAAGGGGCACTATCACCATTTCCATAAGACCCTTGACATTGTTTCTTTAATCTTGTTTATAAACTTAAACAGATTTAAAAAGTTTTTTTTCTCTTCTCTGCCTCCCCTTTTTTTTCATGAATTCATTGAAAATATATTTTATGCAGTATTTGAAAAGAGACCAAAACAGGCTCACAGTTGGCTCACAGTTAAGGATTTTCTGTTACTAAAAAGTCTCAAGCCACAGCTTGCTACATTTCTCCTTTTGCTCTTGGAGGTTTGGAGGAAAGTGAGATTAGTGGGAAGAGGAATTTATATTTTTCCCCTCTGGGGTCAACCATACAATAAAAGTTTCCTTCTCCCCAAATTAGGAAGACACAAAGCACCCTTCTCCCCCAAAATCGACTCAAACCTTCATGCAATGTTTGCGGTTTAGCACATTTTCCCTTGGCTGAGGGCAGAATTACATTCTAGGCAGCCTCCTGCAATGTCAGGTTTCTTTCTTTTATTCCTTTCCTTCTTTTTCTTTGCCCTGCTATACATGTGCGCTCTCCTTAAGTCCTGGCTGTTTAGGCTAGTTCCTACCCATACTTAGAGGTCAGTCAGTATTTCTTACAGTTTTTCCAATTTGAGCTACTTGACAAGGTTTTCTGCACAGCATTCAAAAAAAATACCTGCAAACCTTATTCCAGCAAAACCAGTTGTTTCCCCTTAAGTCTTAAAAAGAAGAAGAAGAAAAAAAGAGAAAGTGAACACCTTGGAGTCACCAAAGCTTTTGGTGCTTATAGCTAATTAATAGCCCTAATGATATTTTTCCAAGTCCATGAATACATTATGTTTGCAATCCTAAAAGCGTTAGCCCTATTCAAGGGTACTTCAACATCTGCTCATTTAAGGGCAATTAATCATTTTGATATATGGTTTAAAATTGACTGCTTCCAAGGGACTTTTTTTTTTGACAAGAATAACAAAGCAATTTGCCAGGAGCCATCTTCTGGACATGTTATTAGCAGAGCCTTCATCTTAAAGAGGGTTTAAAAAAAAAATCCTCAGATTTAGGTACCTGCTTTAAAGGGAACCCAACACCTCCTCTCTCCTGCTTGCTTTCTTACACTTCCTCCAGTTCTTCATCCAGTCTTTCATTCCTCTGACAAGAGTTAGAGAACTCTTCCATCTAGTCCTAAAGTTTATTGCAGAGGCATGTGGGTTTATAATTTTGCCCCTCGAGGAGAATGTGATATGAATATCACAAAATACAGAGCAAGCTCAGCTCCCTCCTCCTCCCCTTTCCACTCTTTCTTAATTCTGATAATAACTGGTTTTATGTATTTGAGTAAAAAATGCTTCATATTCCCTCATTGGCCTCATCCTTCTCTCAAAAGCAGCCAAGGGATTTTTTTCCCACTATTAACTGCAGTTTGTAACTGTAGTAAGCCATTCCTTAGTTTAGCCTATTTTTTGAAAAATACCTGTAAGGAATCAAATCTACCAAGAGCATTAGGTGAAAACAGCCAAAAAGATCAATTTTTTCAGCCTGTGGTTCCTGGTAAAAGTGTTAGCTGAGAGAATGTAAAGGGGAAGTCTCTCCCGTGCAGGGAATTTAAAGTATAGTTATGACAGGCAGATCCACTTATTTATTTATTCAGTGAATCCCAGCTGTGCTCAGAGGCTCCTGCCAAACAGGGGGCCCTTTCCCGCCCAGGAGCTGCAGATGAAGGAGGGCATCCAGGGCAAAAGAGATAAGCAGGAAAGGTGATGAGAAAAGGCAAATAAATAGTGGAGTGATGTGCCCAGCACCACCTCCCATGCCAGGGGCAGAGCTGGGAAGAGAGGCCTCCCTAAGCCGTGTTCCTGCCTTCCTGGGAGTGATGGACTTCAGGTCCATCTTCCCATGGGTACACCCCACTCCCGGACCGCGTAGTCACAAAGGCACAGGTGGTGTTCTTCCTTTCTTTTCACAGGTTGCCTTAGAAAGACCCAGCAAAACAGAAAGTTTGCCATAATATTTCAGAAATATTCCTATTTAATTTAAGATGTTAATAATTTTATTTTCTACTTGACACACCAAAAAATTCCCTGTATGTGAACACCTGTGTTGACTTTATGTTGGTCTGGGGCAATCAAGTGCCCAAGCTACTCCTTGTTCTCATGCAATTTTTATCCATCAGTCCGTAGTCAATGAAATGTTGTTATTTGCTTTAAAAAGACTATCTAAATAAGTGGAGGTGGTTTAAAAAATGTCCTCCTTACAGAACATATGGATCTTGATCAGGAATTTGAAACCACTCTCCAAATAGCCAACCTGAGAAGAAATGTGGGTGGCTCAGAGTTGACTCTGCTGCTGCAGTGTGTTGCAGTTGTAGTTTGGGTATGAGATATCTTCTTTCTTCTTTGATGACAGAGTGCTGGGGGCAGATGACATCACCTAGGTCATGTGGGGAACATAACATGAATGGGAGGTTGCTCCATCAACCACCACATGGCCAAAAACACCTGGTTGCTCCTTGGTTTTGAGAGCTGAGAAAAATATTCTTCCTCCTCAGTGAGGCTGAAGTAATGACAATTTAATGTCATTCCAGATCTCTCACCCTTGTATTTTGCTGAATTTTTCTTTTAACTTCTTCAGTATCTTACAGAAAAGAGGCAAAAACATCTGAAAACATGCCACTGTTCAGTCAGGTGCGTGGTTTGGGAGGGCTTGAGCACAGGCTGAAGGTTCAGCCCATCTGCTGCTGCCAGAGGAGAAACTGGGGAAGCTTGATCTGCCCTGCCACTTTGTGAAAAGTGGGCAACATGGTGGTTTTTTTTTCGGTGTCTGTCTCGCCCATGGATTAATTCAGAGGGAAATAATCTCTGGGAGCTTTACAATGGTCATACCGAAACCTGTCACGAAAATACTCACTCATGCAGCTTCAGAGGCATCCTTTACTCCTTGGGTCTGCCTGCAATTCTAATGTTCTCCACGCTCATTGGACACATGGTGGGATGCTGCCTCTCCTCTGACAGGCGTTTCCTTGCCAGAAAACTCTTGCTTCTTTGAGGGGTGGAGAGCTCTCCACGTGGCCACTATGCTCTGGTTTGTTATTTAAACCCTAATGGGACTCACAAAAAGAAATGTGAATGTGGAGGAAGGCTGTGATAGGGATGTTATAGCTCCTGGCGCAACTTCTCCCATTCCTGGAGTGCTGGAAATGTTATGCAAGCAGAACAGAAACTCCAGAAAGTTGCTTAAATAAAGGTCCTGCCTTTGGGCTTGGCATGGAAAGAATCTGCGTTTTCTATCTTGAGACCCTTCCCGCATGAGTAGCAAAGAAAACTTGGTCTTTGCTTGGCTTCCCTGTGCAGCACCCCATGATTTGGGCAGCTATCATCAGCTAGGGGGATTTTTTGTTTGTTTTTAAGAGCACATAGTAAATCTGTAAGAGGACTCACTTTCTCTGTGAATGACAGGATGCACCTATTTGTGTGGGCACAAGTCATGTAAGGAGTTTGAGGCAACGAAGACGTTTCTGACCCTGATTATTTTTAAGCCACTGTTGTAATGTCCCTCCATTTCCTTAGCTGAGGTCTAACTCTGCACTGTGGGAGGCTCTGAGTCCAACATCACTGTATGCTGCAGTTTATCCTTCAGGCCCTGGATTCTGCTTATCCTCAGGAGAGACATTGCCCTTGCAGCTTAGTTGCATCTAAGTGTGGGCTCAGGCACAATTTATATTGAAAGTTGGGTTATCCCAACCTCCCATCACTGAAACCAAAGGAGGGCTTTGCTGTCGGGAGTAAAGATTTGTCCCTCACCTAGCACATCAGATCCAGAGCTGGATCCCACTAACCATCTTTTCAGACAGTCCAAATTTGGGTCCCTTGGACATCAGTGCAAGCTCTGCCTGTCCTAGCAGTGAGGCTGGATGCAGTTCAGTGCTATTTCAGTGGTGTAAACCCAAAGTAATTTATTCAAAAGCGATGATATTTATCTAGATTTACATCATTTAGCACTAAGTTCAGTCCTTCGGTAACGGATGCTCAAATGCGTGACTGCATTTATTTTGTACCTACCTCTGAGCAAAATGACAGATATGTTTCCTGGGGGATAAAATCCATCTCCCAGGCACACAGCCGGGGTAGCCATATTTTCTGTAGGAGAAATTTCAAGGACACAAGAGGACTGGGGGAAATGAACTCTTTCTCCCAGATCAGAAGCATGGCCCAGTGGCCACCTTCACCAGCGCTATCACAACAGTGGCTCCAGCCCTTGCATTGTGTTGTTTGAGCATCCAGAGGAAAAGTTTTGACCCAATTTCCCTGCACTGGCCCCCGTTGTGGGGATGTGTTTGCCTCAGGCCCCAGCTAAGGCGACCCACTGTGATGCCATCTCCTGTGCCACCCCACTGCTGTGGTGGGTTTCTCTGAGGGGGTGACAGGAGGGGAAAGGAAAATGAGCCCTGCTTAGTTTTGGGTAACACATGACATGAAATATGTTAGGTAAACACCTTATTAGAAATGATTTGTCATCCCTCTGCCTCTCTCAGCTGCATGTAACTCTATCTCCAGACTATTATAGTATCAAATATATTTTACAAGAGTTTTACCTACAGGTGACTTGCTCTTTATTACTGGATGTAGGCAAAATCAATACTTTAGTAACTAGAAGATCATTTATTTTGCTTTTTGAAACATTTTTCAACAGTGGGAGAGCAGCTAAAGCCTGCGAAGCTATGATTAAGAACCCCAAACTCTACCTTCCTTTCCTTCTCTCCCTCCTAACCCATTTATTGACTTAAATAGGTAATTTCCAAACCCAGAATATTGTCCTGAACAGCCACTGCTGGTGCATGGTTTTCTTTACTTTTTATTTTTTTCCCCTTGCAGACAGATAATTCTTTAAACTTGGGTAATTTCAAGGGGGAATCAACTTAATATAAATGTACCTGTCACTGGTTGAAATAGAAGCAGATTCTGGCCTTTCAATAAGGCCACTTCTGCAGTCCCACACTGGGGAAAAATCAAAAATTGCTCAGAACTGATAATGCATTCCTCTAGCTCCACAGCCCTGATGGAGTTCAGTCAGGCCAAATACCCCAGCTGCTTTTATGTGTTTATTTTACCTTCTGATTTGTTTTGAAGGTCATATGATGCAAAGATGTTGGAAAGAAAATGCTTGGTGTTTAAGGAGGTTTGTCCCTGAGTCACAGTGCTCTGCTGCTGGCAAGTGCCCCGCAAGGAAAGGAAAATGCTACTGGACTGGTGCAGAGGAGAGAAAAGCTTTTGCCTCTTCTCTCCAGCCACAAAGGCTTTGTTATCCTTTAGGCTTATGGTTTCTTTTGCAGTAGCTGCAGCTGATTCAACACTTAATCAATAGTGAAGTAGTTTAAGGGAGCTAAAATGTCCATGTGTTCTGATGCTTAGGAGGATGGACTCAGAGGTAGTGAAGAAGTGACATCCTTCTAGCCATGGAGATGAGGGCTGCTTGGATAAAACCTCAGCCTTCAGGTGTGCAAGAACCAGTTGACATCTATACTTCATATCAGCCTGGGGTTTTATTCACCCTCCTAATCAGCTCCTGTTGGCCAAGAAGGGCATTCCCCCATGCAGCAGTGGGGTGGAGCAGCTGGGCACCAACAGGCATGAGGAGGAAAAGCCTCCCTTCAGAGAAGCACCTTTTGCCCACCCTGAGATGCACTTCCCACCCATCCAGCCCCTCTAGCTACTCTGCAAATTGATGGTCCAATGAGACTCTGCAATGTGGTTGCTGTGGTGTCAGCCAGGCCAGCTCAGGGTCTCCTTCCCAATTCATGCTTCTTTCTAGCAAGAGGAGCAGGACTCCAGTTTTAAGAAATTTCCTGTAGGACACAGTCTGTGCCCTGAGTTCGTGAATTGCTGCTGAGACTTTGTGTCTCTGTTTCAGTGCAACACAAGGAAGGAAAAAGCCTTGGGCATCTTGCCAGCTTGCACGTCTGAAGGAAGCAAAAGGGATCAGGAGAGCTTGCTATAAGAATGGACAGATGATTTTTTGAGTCTGCTGCCCCAATATACCAGCCCTCTAGGAGGTATCTGTAGACTAAAATATCACCACTGAATAAAATCAGAGAGAGAGGTGGACCTAGTTTTTGTTTTGGTCCACTCTGAATTTGAATATTTGGGTGGGTTTTTTTAATGATTACAAAATGTGTTTACAAGTCAAGAAGAGGAAAATTAAGCAGTATTTCCCAATGGAGCATTGCTGTCAGAGAGCTGTGTTTCTGTGGTGTTTATGTAAGACTACATCTCCCAGAGGCATTGTGCTTATTGCTCCTTGCCTTTTTTGATGCGCCAAGGGAACCATCCTGACCTGTGATCCAGCACTGAAAATGCAGCTTGGCTAGAAAGCAGGGGCTACAGGAGATGAGGTAAACCTGGCTCCAAAGTCCTAATGCATCAGAGATACATGGAAATTCATATTAATTTTGTTTATGGCAAAGCGAAGTGAAACGGCAAAACAACAAGTTTTCAGAAGACTGAATTGTTATTCCACCCCCAAATTAAGTGCTTTGAGTTCTCCAAGTGTACTTCTGTCAATTACAATGGCTATTCTGCAAGAAACATGAAATTTTCCATTTCTTTCATTCTACTTTGAACTGGAAAAGTGTTAAAACAGTTGTATATCCCCTGGGATGGGTGTTAGAAATCCCACTTGGCTCGAGCTGCAGTGATTATTTCTGATTTCAAGACTGAGAGATGGAATGGTGAGAGGGCCATTTGAGTGTTAAAAGATGAGAACAGCTCTGTAAGGGGACAGGCTCAAGGCAGGGCTGAGCATGGCTGGAGTAGACTGGCAGGTGACAGACCTTAGCTCAGCTTTGTCGATCGGTCAGATGGAGCCTGGCTAGTGAGACCCCATGGTGCATCTACCCTGGCTTGGGGAAATATTTTATTCATGTAACACCACTCATACTGTTCTATGGTGTTGGGGTTTTTTTCTTAAATGTTGACTCTTTCCATTAGCTGTAATGGGTTAAACCAAGATAATTTTCCTGATGATCTGTCATGGGTGTTTTTCCTGCTTGGGCTCAGCGTTCCTTTGGTTTTAACAAAGCTTCTCAACCAGCCATTTGGTATCATGTCAAATGAGCAAAGGTGTTTGCTTAAAAAAATACATATGCACATATTTGTATACCCATGTTCAAACACATGCACAAGTGCATGTGTATAACCTGCAGTGCTTAGATGTAATATTTATCATCTGGAATGTCTTTTAACAAAATCACAGACTTTCAGAGTCACCTAATTTTCCAGAAAAATCTGACATAACATTCTGCTTGTGACAGGAGGGATTTTTAGGATTTCTTTTTAGTGGGAACTGCATCTTTTAGTAAAATGTAATTTCCTGTTTTGGAGGGAAGAGCCCAATTCCTTTGCTCCATATAAGCAAGGGTGCTACTTTTTTCATTCCATCACATCTCTGCAGGGTCACACACATTGAGGTCCACAGGATGAGGAGCCCCCAGACCCTGCAGTCCAATGTGGTGCCACATGTGGAGTCTCACAGCTTTGTTACAAGGGCTGTGGGTATCAAGGTATGACCTCATGCACCCTAAAATAAGGAAAAAGTTGCCACAGGATGGAAATGAGTGGTCTGTCAGGAGTTTTGCTGGATTGAGTTGGGGTTTGTTTTTTTCTTGTCCCTTGTCTATGTTTTTGAAATGATCTTGTCATGCAGGAGCGGTTGGCAAGTGCAAAGCCCCTTTGTGTTTTGACTTGGGTAGGGGTAAGTCTCCCATACATATAAAAATTTATGTTTTTGGAGGTTCTCTGTCACCTGCAAAAAACAAAAGAACAGGTTGTCTCCTAATGATTGGAAGTCCTGTGGGCAGGGGAAATGAGGTGCCATCACCACTTGGTTCCTGGTTTTGATTTCTTTCTATTTTACTTAAAGCTGTATTTGCAAGGATATCATTATATGAGGGTTTTCCACTTTTTTTCTCTTTGCTATCAGAGTCATGGCAGAGGTGGTCCAGGACCTGGTGCTGCCTAGTGGGGACATCTCATGAGCACATGCTAAGATTTAAGCATCTTCCAAAGGTGAAAAGGTTGAGGACTGTCATTCCCTCACATGGCTGGCAGGTGTTTGAAAAAATGAGATGCCCTCATCACCCAATGCTGGGCTCCAGCATGTCTGGAGGAGTGCTGGTGTTTCTCATCATCAGAGTTTGCTGCTGATGGCCCAAGTTTCACCCAGAAGAAATGCTGCCCAAGCCCCAGTGAGGTCTTACCTTCCCCTTGCCTTTCTCTTGCCAACCCCAGCTGAATTTCACCCATTTTGGAGGAAAGTCACCAGCAGGAGCCTGGGAGGTGTCGGTTCAGGCAGTCTCACCCCCTCCGCTCCACCATCCACCGTTCCCACTAGAGGTCTGGCCATCTTGCATTCACAACGTGTCCAGCAAAGTTTGTGTCAGGGGGTTTAAACTTTAGATTTGTGTGACCAAGGAATTCCCAATTCTGTTGCATGTGTTCCCCTGTCTCTCCCTCTCCCCCCGTCTTTCTCTTGGCTGTGAAACAGCACAAGGAGACTCTTTGTATGCTCCTAATCCTGAAGCAACACAGCTTTAGCAACATCCAGGGATAAAAGCACCATCAAACCACAACTTTATGGGGGCAAATCTCCTCTAATCCCTCGCTTTAGCTAAACAAAGCTTCTTGCCCTAATCCGCTATCGCTTTAAAAAAAAAAAAGCTCAGATTTTGTTTTTAGTAAGAAGATGATCCAAAGGACTAATTTTAAGAGAGACTAACCAACTCTGACAGCTTTTAAAATAGACAAGAAAATAGATGCAAACTTTCCTCTCAATTCAAGGGTTTTCAGGCTATGCAATAAGAAAAATATCCAGGGTTTAACTGCTTTCCTTTAAGCTCACTCTTATTGTATTAAATGCTCTGACCAACTCAGATTCAAATCACCAGGCCTAAATGCCATTTGATCTTTAAAAAGAGAGTTAAAAAGTGTGCATATTATTCCCAGGAAGGCAGTCCAAGGAAAATCAATTATCATAAACAAGGATTATATTACACACACGGTCAATATGGAAAAACAAACACGATGCTGATAATGGGCTGTGGAAGTGGCTCACATCTGAAGCCACTTTTGACTGCATTATAGTTCTTTATTAATTTCAGGGTGGGTGTGTGTAGGTATGGCAGTGAGGAGTAATCAAGCTCTTGAACAGTCAAGCCAAGCTTTCGCTCCAAACCTGAAATAGATGTTGACTTTTTCTTTCTTTTTAAAATTTTCTTCCTTGCAGGAGCTAGGAGAAGTGTTATAGTTTGACTTGGGGGCTTAGTGTGTGTGTGTGTGTGTGTGTGTGTGTGTGTGTGTGGCTTAGCACTGCTTGGCTTCAGATGTGGGAAAATGCTGGGCTTGGAGGAATCATGGAGAACTGCTGTGTTCCCCCGGGGTCACCGCTGGTTTCACTCTCAGCAGTGAGCAGGTGCCTATCTTACTCCCATCATATTCCCTGGGTGTTGCAGGAAACCAGTTAAACCCATGGATTTCTTCCTCTGGTTTGTATCGTGGCACTTGGCAGAGTAAGAAATGTTGGGCATCCATCAGTATCTACTCTGGCATTCAGCAACCTGCCTGGAGGATGAGGATGATGAAGAGTGGAGTTGTTACAGCATCATAGTTTCATCTTTACTCATGGTTTGCTCCCAAGGAGCAGGAAAAATCACATTTTTCCATCCTGTCTGATACAGCCTGTACACATTGCTGATCCAAGGAGGGAGACATTAGGAGGCCTCTGTCCTGTCAGTACACCTGGGCTGGGGGGGAGGGATGGATGGGGTTGCTCACCCATACACTCCTGTGGTGTGACCTTGCCCCAGAGTGAGGATGGGACCTTTACTTGTCAAGCTGGCTAGGGAGCAGCAAAAAAACCCCAACAAAATAGCATTTCTGTCCCCAGGAAAAATCCAGCACTTCGAAATGTGGATTGGTGCACATATCACTGGGAAGTGGAAATTATCTGTAATAATTTTGGCATACTGACATCAAAGAATGTGAGCAAAACTGAATACAACATGAACATCATATTAAATAAAACTGAAGTTGTGGGAATATCTTGACATAGCATAAAAGCAGAAGTTATATAAAGTGAGGAAACTCCCCCCCATGTGGAAGCTTGCTGAAATGAAGCAGCTTTGATGCTCATCATGCTGAGAAATTCTGGGCAGATTCTTTGGATATTCTCCCATTATGAAAAGCTGTCGAGCACAACATCTTTTTGCCACGTGTTGGCTGATCACACTCAGATGGGGAGCGGTTCTGCCTGAGTTGCTGGGAACATTCCCCATGGATCTAGCTCATGGGGGAGCCCCAAAATCCTTCTTGCTGCTGCTCAACCAAGCCTGCACCAATGGCTGTGCATCCCGTTTCACCTCTGAGGAAAGCCACTGATGTTCTCCAAGGTGTTCTACCTGGTGGTACCCTGTGCTGGCACTGCACCTCACTGTCTGCACTTGACCCACTGTGCATCTGTGAGAAGGAGCATGTTTCCCTGTGGCCCTTGGCTGCCTGGGTGCGGAAGCTTTGTCCTCGACCAGAGAGACGTGTATAATCTTTGGTTAAGCTCCCCCAAGATCCCCAGCTTCTCTCTGCTCAGCCACACTCAAAGGGCCCTTTTGAAGTCTGCTCGGCGTTGTGGGGTGTGTTTGCCCGCGGACAACGTATGAAACCAATATACACCACTTCTGGACAAAAATCTCCAAAGTCCATATCCTTTCAGCCTGAAAGTTTCCCTTTCTCATTGACCTGTGCCCAGAAGTGACTCCTGATTTGAATAGCAAATAGTAGCAGTCTTTCCCCCCACAGCTAAGCTGTTTTCTTTTCTTCCCCAAAGCAAGGTGGGAGCTTTTCACTACGCTCTTCAGAGCAGCCGTGCCACTGTGGAAAGGAAAGGGAGGCAGCAGAGATGGTGGGGGCTGAGTGGAGCCCCCATCCTGCCTCATGCAAAGACCTCTTGATGAACAAGTTTTTCCCTCTACAGACACATGCAGCAGTGATTTTCCACCAGGTAATGATGACCCTGCAGACATGTTGTGGCACAGGGCTGGGAATTTTTGGAAGCAGCCTTTGGTTCGGCCAGCGACAGAATGATTTTATAGCATCTCATGTCATTTTCTGATTTTTTGTGTATTCAGCACCAGACATGGAATATGGAAACCCCAGTGGAGGAGAAGGATGATCAGGAGACTTTGAACCCCAGAGCATCCCCAGAGTAAACATACACCTCCTCCCCTGTCCCAGCCCCATGCTGCAGAACAGGAATGAGTCAGTGAGTCGAACCTTGTAGCCCACAGCCAGGTCCAGGAGATCAAGTGTCAGGTAGGACAGAGCCTTTGAAAGTCAATAACCAGATTTTTGTGCCCAATATGCTTCTCCTCCCCTCTGGCCTTTGGGAAAGCTGTGATTGTCACAGGCCCTGGGGGATGCAGCCTCGAGGCTGGGAGCTCTGCCTTTCCCAAAACAGCTATGGGAAGTTGACAGGTACAGGGGACTCAAAAGAGCTCGACTGAGAGTCGTGGAGGTAATGGGCTGTTTTCTGTCCCTCTGATGGAGCAGCCTGGGAGAGTTTCCACAGGTCACTGGTACTTTGCCTTTTCAGTGCTCTTCCACTGGAGCAGGACAATGGGGAAAGCGCCTCCATTTGCTTTTGTGCTAATGAAGTCAAACAAGCATCAGGGAATTTGCACTGGGGCTCTGTCTTAGGGTTTGATCTGTATCAAAAAAAAAAGAGACAGTTCTTTGGGTAAAGCTTATCGCAGAAAGCATCTGGTGGACTGAGGGCATCTCCTTTGTTTTCAGAAGTTGAGTAGTGACTAGGAGTGGGGGATATTTTTTCCCTAGATTTATATTTGAATCTATATTTTTCCTCTGTTCAGGAGGGAAGTAGTGGGATGTGGGAATACCTGATTTGAGCTCAACACTGGTAATCAATCTGTTCACTGCAAAGTAAGTTGCAAAAGCCTACAGTCTGGTGAACAATCCCATTTGCTTTCCACCCTTAAATCTCCAGGTCCAGGGGTCATGTGATAGTGCTTAGAATCTCCATTTTGTCTTTTAATCAAGCTGTGGAAGGAGATCTATGAATCATTTTAAAAGTCTGAAAAACAGAAAGGAAATATGTGACATTATGCTTTTTTTCTCGTTCTTATCTCTAGATATTAAAGTCCAAACTATGGACAAAGGCACTGAACAACCTGGTGGGAACATTTTGAGGCTTAATGCAATTATTCAGCATGATAAGATATTTTGTAGGATTGTAAAATCCACTCTTTTGTTGTCTAGATGAACCTGGCTGAAATCTGTGGAGTCCACTGTATGACTGCTAGTGTGATCTTCACTTCTATTTTGCACCCTAAAAAAGTGACTGGGAGCAGTTTCAGCTCCAGGTTTTGAATCTGAAGCCCAGGGCATCCAGCTCTCTCCTTCAGCCTTTTTTACTTTCTATTGCTTTTCTTAACATTGGATGTGAATAGCTCATAAAAACCCCTGCAAACAGCAAGCAAGCAGCAAACCCAAACATGTCCCCATTGCAGCAAATGCTGGAAGAAATAAATTTAGCTGAAAAATCCCTGTCTTGGTTTTTTGTTATATTTCTTTCTCTTGGATAAGGCAAAAGAAGGGGGAAAAATTAAAATCCCTTGGTTGCAAAAATGCCTTCAGTCAAGTTCTCTCTCTTACTGACAGCTCAGTTCCAGCTACAGAAGTCTTAATGATATTTTGGCCATAATGCCGAGAGAAGCAAGAAAGCCCCTTCAGACACCAGGAGCTTTCACCCGACTGGAGCAGTAAGTAGACAGCTGAAATGTATCTTTGAACTCAGGCAGGGAAAACTAGTTTGTTGTGGTGTCCCTCCTCCTCCTTGCATCCATCTTGCTATGCCAGCACAGCGGGTGCTGGTGGCACGTGTGCCTGTTGGCTCAGGGCTGTCCCCACAGGATGGTTAGGAATGGAGGGCACAGGTTCAGTGGTAGCTGGTTCTCCTCTCACTGGAGTATCTCCTTCACCTGGCCCGGAGGTGTGTTGGTAGGACACAGTGGGGGTTGCCTTTGGTATTTTTAATTGTATGGGTTATGCATGGGTCCTATTGCTGCAAATCTCACTCTGGTCACCAGCAACATGTGTTCCAAAGGTTCTTATGGAAGGAAGGCAGCTGGACTTTACCTGGCCAGCAACTGGAGTCACCAGTGCCTCTCCCAGTGGGCTGTGACACCTTGTGGGCTTGCACACTGGAGGAACTGAAGTTGAGCTAGGGGAGAGGGAACCGCTTTCCTCTTAAGTGTGGGTCTTTCAGGGCCTTCAGCTCCCCACTGGTTCAGGTGGACTTATCTCCTGCCCTACAGTTCGGACCAACTGGACTGAGCCCTAAGCAGCTATGTCTGGCAAATGAAACTGATCTCACACTCCTGATTTTGGAGTCACAGACCTATAAGTCCTTTTGTTCTGCTGCTGACACCAAACCTGTAGACTGTTTCTGATGGTGACCCTGTCCTTGGAGCAACCCAAAGGCAATACAGGATTATTTGGTTTATCCTCATGGATGTGCAGCCTGTGGGGAAAAAGGCAAAAATGCATCACTGTGGAGCCTGTGTGGTTCCTCCCCTGCAGCACTGCCCTGAGAAGATCTCAGAGATGTCTGCTCCTCTGCCCAGCACTTTCTTGTGTACTCCTGAGGGTTGAAACTCCAAGCAGTTTGGGAATGATGCTTAGAAATGACATCTTGTCACATCCTGCGCAGGGCCAGCAGTTGGAATCAATGATCCTTGTGGGTCCCTTCCAACTCAAGACATTCTATGATCTTGGTGCTTCTGGATGCCAGGCCTGTGACTGCTGGGTGCTGTCTCACCCATGCTGGGTTTGGTAGCCAGCTGGGATGCTCAGTTAATAGTCCATCCACCGAGGTGAAGCCCCAGTCTGAAGAGGAGCGTGTTGTCCTCACAAGGCTTTGGTTGCTCAGTGAAAGTAATTTTCAAAAATGATCCTTTACCCATTAATCAAAGTCTTTATCCATATGTTTTAGTTGCCTTTAAGCCCCAGCTGGAACCGTTTGCAGATCTCTCTCAGCTATTGGCTGATCCTAAGTAATAAGCACTAATGTTTGAGCTTCAAAATCACTTGCAAAGTTGCAGTCTGGTAAAGCCATCTGGTTGAAATCTGTCAGTATTTATTATCCACTGGAAGTTTCTCTTTGGACAGCTCTGATGCTGCCTTTCATTATCATGGAAAGCTGATCATATTAAACTAATTACAGGGAATAGCTGATGACAAGTTCCTCTTTAATCTGCGATCTTTTTTTGAATCAGAATTAAGGTCATTCTCCAAGGCCTTGATTTTGGAAACTCCCTGGCAGCAGTTGTTAGCTAGGTTAAAATATTTACAAATCCCTATATCTTCTGTTGCTCCCGTTAGGAATGAATAAGCAGGGATTTGTTAGTGGGGCTGAAATTCACCATTGTTTTAGAGGTATTAAGTATTGTTCCCATGTACTGCTTAAACCACGTGGGGTGGATAAGAGGGGCTTTCACACATTCAAGCTTGCCAAGTCAATTTTTCTTAGGCAACGTTAGGTTGTCTTTAAATCAACATAATTTGTTTCCCATCCCTAGACTTGGACATACCAAGAGAATGGCAGTCTGGCTTGTAGGAGAAATGGAACAAGGTTTTTCAGGCTACTAATGCTTCTTCACTGCCAGGCTATGAACTGAAAATGGCCTCTGTGCAGGCTGGTCCCTGTCTATGTCCTTACAGAAACCTGCAGGCAGGTGGGGCAGCCTGTGGGACCAAGGTGGGCAGCTCAGGGAACCTCCTGAACAAGAGGGCTGTGCCCTTGTGGTGAATGGCAAAATGGATTGGAAGGAGCCACCAAGACCTGAGAATGGCTGTCTTCGGCTCTGCCTCCTTGGTTTGCTTGCTGGTGGGTTGCAGGTGGTATGATGCAACTGCTGCCTGCCTTAGCATCCTTGGAGTTAAAGTCAATCCCTTATGGAGAGGTAGGAAAAAAATCTTAGTGTTTTTCTTTCAGGGTTGGAATCCATTTGCTTTGCATAACACTTTTTCTTTTAGTTGCTACCTGGCTATGTCCAAAGTTTGGAGTATATAGGTCTATCCCACTCCAGCATCTGCTCATGGTCTGCTGTGAGACCTGGATAACAGCTTCTCTGCCATAGCAGGTTAACTTCTCACCTGCCTTTTTCCTCCCATGTGGATTTACAGGAGAGGAAGATTTTGCTTCTTAATGTTTATAAAGCCTGGCAAGGACACTGCTTTCCAATTACCTCCATGCTTTACAAATTATTTTCCTGTAACATGATATAATTTATAGCTTGAGCTTACTGCCAGGTCCCTAGGATGTAACATGGTATGACTGCCTCCATCCATGCAAACAGGAGCAACTGGAGTCCTTCCCTTAGGGCTTACTCAAATACACTATATTTAATAAGAGTTAATCCCTTTAACACAGTTGCTGGCCTTGCCTTTTAAAATTGGATTAAGACTGGTGCACTATAGAGAGTTTTTAATGCCAATGAACTCAACCTGTTCTAGAAAATGGAAGTTGTAAACACGATATGGATGCTAAGATCAGTCTAACCTTAGGAATTGGACTTGGGAAGAACTGCACAATGGCCTTTTTCACACCTTTAACTCAGCAGGACCTGAAGGCAAATCTGCAGACAGATGAGCAAGACTATGAAGAGTTCAGTTGATTCTCTGCCACTCTCTCAAAGGCATGATTAAATGACAGCAAGGCAGAGAAAAAAGCTTCCAGTACAAACATTCCGAGGAGGAAAAGTGCCAGCGCTAAGAGACTGGAGAAATCAAGCCTGGAAGTGACCTTAAAACTGAGTAAAACTGATGCAGAGCTAAATTATTGCTGGATAGGAAAAGTGAGAGAGAGAGAGAGAGAGTGTGTGTGTGTGTGTGTGTGTGTGTGTGTGTGTGTGTATGTGTGTGTGTGTATTTGTGGTGATTGACAAAGGGTTGTGAGACCTGTGGCTGAAAAAGAGCTGTAGAAGGAATAGTTCTCTTTCACATAGAAATGTGTTTGAGAAAAAAAGCTAAGCTACATGCTTTTGCGTGAATTTTTTGAAAAGTTCAGGTATACTTTTATCCTGTATTTGAGAACAAAGTATTCCACCTATAAATTTTAAATTCAAGTATGGATTCATATTTGAGCTTGAAGAGATAAATGAAGGTTTAGCCCTTACTTTTCACCCAGGCTGGTTTCCTGAAAACTAATTTACTCCCTCCCACAGCACTGAAGTTTTCCATCTAGTTTCTTTTTCAGAGCAATGGAGAAAAAGAGTCATACATGACTGCATATGTGCCTCGATCTCAGGTGCAAACGGGGCAGGATGGAAGCTGTCCCACAGATAATACCTGGCCTTCAGGACACAGTCAGGACTTGTGACTGTGCAGGGCTCCTGGTACTGAGGAAGGCTGGCAGGACTGAGGAAGGGCAGCCAGGACTTGGCTTATTTCCTCCATACCTTTCATGCTTTTTCTAATGCCTATTACTTTCCAAAGTGGTAAGGGGAGAGAGGTGTTTGCTTAGCCTCCTCCATTTGCCCCATCATTTGTAATATGAAGCCATAAAATTAAACCCAGGATATCTCTAGCCTATTGATAGGTATTGGCAATCTCAGATCTCTTCCCTAAATGGAAGGGGCAGTTCATTGACACAAAGAATTGCCAAACTGCAGTGGTATTTGGATGGAAAGAAAAAAAAAAGGGAGTAAACAGACCTGGGGAACTCCAGTTTGACATAAAAAACAATGTGATGGATAGTCCACAGTGACCACTGGCTCCATATCTCTAGCCTATTGATAGGTATTGGCAATCTCAGATCTCTTCCCTAAATGGAAGGGGCAGTTCATTGACACAAAGAATTGCCAAACTGCAGTGGTATTTGGATGGAAAGAAAAAAAAAAGGGAGTAAACAGACCTGGGGAACTCCAGTTTGACATAAAAAACAATGTGATGGATAGTCCACAGTGACCACTGGCTCCAGTGGCTGGAGGACAAGAGAAAAAAAAAGCAAGCAAGAAAAAAAGCCAGGACAAGCAATCTGCAACCAGCCTAGGAAGATTACTGCCATAAAAGCAATGCTGGAAGGGGCTAGTTATCAACTGGAAAACAAGAAAGTACAACTAGCTCCCCAGTCACCAGATTTAGGGGACTCTGGTTGGAAGGTTCATACTCTGGTGGGCCATTAGAGCAGAAACAGAAATGGATGCAGTAATCCAGAACATATTGAGTCTCTAGGTTACCATGAAATATAATGCAGAGAGAAATGAATTATTTTCCAAGGGAAGCTGTAGAAAGCACATATATAGACTTTTTTTTATTGGAACTGTGTTATCAACAGTCTCTCTTAATAGTCGAAAACAGCTTCTTATGTTTTTTATAGAGTTTTAAAGATCCCTCTGGACGTGTCTGGAGGGGCTGGATGGGGGGACCTGCAGGCAGAGGAGGAGTGGGGGAAGAGGAGAACAGAGGTAAGTGCCATAAGACTGAGAACAGTGCTGATGTCCTTGGGCTGTCTCAGCATTTGGGTATGGTGCTGCATTAGGTTAATTTTGCCTCATTCCTTGCACAGAAATAATGATACACATAAATTTGGTTATATATGGAGCCTAGCTGGCCTGGGTCTTTTCTTTTGCAAGATGGTGAATCAACATTTCTCCAAAAATTAGATGGAGGCTAAAAGATGTGACTTAATGCTGTTTCTATCCATCCTAGAGTACCCCAAGGGGGTGGTAGAAAGGTAGCTGGAGGACACCAAGGAGAACTAAGCTCCTCCTAATTTTGGAGGTTCAGGATCATTTCCTTGTTCTCCTAAGCCCACATTTAAAGAATGAAAAATCTTGTGAAATCCCTCTCATGACATTGATGGGACTTTAAATATTTGGGAGTGAAAATATTAAGGCAGATCTAGGAGGTTTTGATGGGTTTTTCCATGCACAAAGAGCTGTTTTATACTTTAACATCTGTATCCGCTTCTAATATTAACATCTTGTGAAAGAGCTGCTGCTGATGACATGAAGTTGTCACAAAATGAATCTTGAGATTATAAAAATAATATTTACTAAGGTCTCTTTTGCCTTGTCATCCAACTTTGAGGCTCTGTCCTGTGATGTTTGCTAGGCTTTCTGGCAACCATGGGTAAAACA
>NW_008669784.1:84075-103080 GCF_000695815.1 Acanthisitta chloris | reverse complement strand
AAGAGAATGGACAGGAAAGGGGTATACCCTAAGCAAGCTGAATTGCCTGCATCACAGGGGCTGAGGTTTGAGGAGATCAGAGCCAGGGATTCAAATCATGAGAGCTAACAGCAGAGATTTTTAGTCACAGCAGAGTCCTTCCAAGAAAAAAAATGCTGAGTTCCCATGACGGACAGAGCACACAAAAGCATGAAAATCACTTTGCTTTGCAATAGCCTGCCTGTGTCTGGAATTGGGAAGCTGTCTCTAGAAGCAGCTGCTGAAATGTGAAGACTGATGCATGCAGGGACCAATCCACCAGCCAAGAGTGTGCATATATTGACTTCAAAACATAAAGTTGGACTACTTGGAATAAGAGGGTTAAAAAAAAAGACAAATCAGTCTAAAGTTCAATAAGTCCTTGAAAAAATGAACCATCTTGGTCAGAAAGCCTGCTTGATATTCTCTGGCTGCCCACTTGACACCACTGTGCTTTCTTCTCCCCATTACTCCACCAAGTTGTTTATCAGAAGAGCTAATAGATACAGTTCACTGTTTCAATATTTTTAAAAAGTACCTATCTTATTAACTTTCTTAAAAGTCCACCTGTGCTATACCAAATACATAGAATGGGGTACAGCAGGACAGTAAATAGAGTCTCATGTCATCCCTCTGTGGAGAGATGCTGATGGACTAATACATACAAAGTGAATTTTATACCAAATACAGATCAAAATAATTTCAAAGACCCAGGCAATGATCTGGCACACTGACTAAATTACTTTTTCTTTTAATAGCCAGAGAGGTGCCTATCTCAGCTTAGCATTCACCTCTTCAGTTGTATCCCTGCTGAAGTGTGGCTCTCTACACCAGCTCCTGCCCCAAGAACCAGCCTGGGACACAGATGCTGGAGTGTGGTGGGCTGAATGGGCAGGCAGGTTGCTGTGCTGTCTTTCTTGAGGGGAGGGGATTCCTCCAGCTGCCGGGTATCCCAAGGAACAGAGATCCTGGCATGGCACGTGCTGGAATTTCTTTCTTGTTGTGCCAGTTTCTAGGTCTTGTGGGAGCATTTGGGATGGCAGTGGGGGCAGATTGACACAGATTTATATGCCAGGCTTGTCTCTAGCTCTGACTTTGCTGTTCCGCCTGGGCTTCCTTCCTTTAGAGTCCTTTGTTACAAAATGTAATGGATATCGCCCTAGGATCTGTTTTCAATTGCTCGTGACGACATAAGAAACAATTAGGCAAAGCATATTTTTGTTTATATCCTCACTGCCTCCTTTCCTTGGAGAGATTTAGAGATCCCTGACTGGTCGAGCCATTAAAATGTTGCTCAATCTGAATGAATCTCACAGGGTGGATTGGGGTTGTGGCTCTCCCTGAGCTGCATAAGGGTTGGAGGAGTAAGGTAAGGATTTGAGAATAACAAAATAAGTAGAAAACCAAAGAATTGAATTTTTTATTTTCCCCAAAAAGGTTTCCAAATCTGCCCTAAGGGCAGTTTGTAGACTGGTATTGTTCTACTGAGAAAACCTGCATTGGGCACTTCAAACAGTGCCAGGCTTTGACCTGGGACTGAAATCCGTATTTCTGTGTTTATGGCTGCTCAGCCAGAGCTGTTTGTCAGATGATCCAGGCATGGGTGGGAAAAGTGATGGTGTGGGAAGAAGGGATGGCAGTGCTGGTCCCTGAGCTGCAGAATGGTGATATTCAGGGAAGCTCGTAGCTTGGGTTGTCCCTCCCAAGCTGGGCTGAAGGCTGAATGCAGTGGGATGCATCTGGATGTGGGATCCTGAGCTGATCCTCTGTGTGTTGAGATAAAGGAAGGGCTTGAGAGAGAGGAGGCATCCTTCTGCCTCTCTTGCTCCTTCAAGGGATACTGATGGTGCATGTGGGTGCCTTGGGTGCTGTTGACACATGATTTGAGATGTAAAAAGTTGCTCTCGGCTCAGGTAGCCAGCAGGAAATGTTGTCAGCCAGGTCCTGAATCCAATGGGGGCAAGGCCAAGGGAGAGCCCAAAAGGCAGAGGGGGCTGTTGGATGGGAGAGAGAGAAAGGGGAGAAAGTCCCACCAGCTGCTTAGGGAGAAAGATGGCAAAAGGTGACAGATGCCTGGAACAGCATTGAGAGCAGTGGGATATGAGCTCATATCTGAGTGTAAGGACAGGCTCGATGTCAGGGCATCTGATCACGAGATCCCATAAACTGCTCCATGCTGGGGTCTTCCAGAGGAAAGCCAAGAAGCAGAGGTTGCTGTCATGTGGGCTGTGGAGACACCGGGCTGGAACCGATCGGGTTGATCATCCTTCTGACATGGGACAGATCTCTACTGGCTGTTCATCTTACTGGATGAAGGGGGCTCGCCATCTATTTATTAGACATGTTGCTGCCTTTGCCTGGAAATGGACCCTGCTTATAAACACAAAACCAGCCAATGCCAGTGGTGAAATACTCCTGCTATCTGCAGGCAGACCCAGTGCAGCCCCCTGCCCCCATTAGGGAGGGCAGGCTCCTTCGTCAGCTTAAGGAGCCCAGCGATCTGCATGCAAACAAGGGCGGGTGGGGGGCAGCATTCATCACTGCAGAAAAGGGCTTGGAGATGCTCACAACACATGGCTTGTCCTTGGGAAATTGTAGCCTGAGGATAACATAGTATTCGGACCTTCATCTGGCACAGGGAATAAACTGGAAGCTGCCTTCCTCAGTCATTTCAAATAAATCTCAGTTACTGATACAAAAGGCTCTCAGGGGGTCATTGATAAACCTCAGTGTGAAACCCAAACAGCACAGCTACCTCCTGGTGAGGAAGGAGCAGGTTTAGAATGGGTTAATTAGAAAGATAATGAGCTAACAAGGCTTCATTTCTGTTCAGTGGCTCAATGAGGAATTCATTAGAAAGGCTTAATCTAACTGAACAATCCCAGGGCTTAGAGAGATTGCCCATTGATTGCCAGCCCAAACTGTTTATTTACAGGTTTTTGCTGGCTGAAAGGTCTCATTCCTTTATTTCTAAGGCCATTCGGATGTGCCATAAGGAGACGTGTGTCCCCAGCAAAAAGCAGTAGCAATAAAAATCTGGCAGTAAAGCCAGATGGGAAGGAGAAAAGGATCGATGATCTCAGCAGCACCAACTATCTAATTTCAGTGTGTTCCCCCAGATAAGGATGAGACCAGGGGAGTTTATATATATATATGGTTTGCATGTTACTGGAAAGACAGGAAAATTGAAATGTTAGGAGAGAAAAAAATGGAGCACAAATGCCAGGTAAGTGGGGAGAGTGGCTGGAGCTGATCCCTCCAGGCTTTTCTCTATTTCTCACTTCATATCGTAAAATGGATGTCATTTTGCAAGCCTTTTTCAGGAGCTTTCAAACACCCTGGGGAACCTTCCCATCTTGGGAGTGCGAGGTGCCTCCACAGGGTCAGAGAGAAGTCAGGAATGAGCCACTGGAGGAAATCTTGGAATTAAATCTCTTCAGAGAAATCCTCTCTCCTCTTAGCCCTTTAGCAGCACCACTTCTTTCATTTATGGCAGGAGATGGGACTTGCACTGGAAGGGCAGAGGATGGGCACATTTCCCACCACAGGACATGAGTCTCCAGGACATCGGGCAGCCCTTCATGATTCCCCATGGTCTGCTTTGCTTGTTTTTACAAACTCAATCAATGCTGGGCTGGGCTGCACAGAATTCCCAGGAGGACTGCCTAGTTGAGCCTCTAATAGTGCCTCTCTCCCGAGAACTCACTGTTTGGTAAAATTTCAAGCCAAACTCTCTGTTAATGCACCCTTTTGGTGGTCCAGGCCTGTTTGAGAGAGGTTTCCTTCACTGTTATGCTGAGTTATTGTTTGTTGTGGTTTTTTACACAGGGAAGCAAACTCTGTGTTCTGCTCCTGGAAACTAAACCAATGTGGTTTGTGTCCAGGAATCTTGGACCAGAACTTCATGAGTTTGTTCATGACCTCGCACACCCATTTAATGGTGTTTTTTAGTGATGTGATAGGACTGTATTTAGCATGAAAATTAGTGTCCTGGACAAGGGTACAGGAGAGACAGCACCTTTGACAAGGCCATCTGCCATTGTCAGAGAAATAGTTAGGATGAGCAGCACGGACACAAGAGGGGTTAAGGGTTGGAGGCTTTCAAAGCTCCCTCGGGTATCTTCTAATGGTGTAAAAGTGAAGAAAACTAGAGTGCCTTTAAATAGATAGGAGACTGAAAGCTGATTTGCCTCCAGTCTTTGTAACCTCTCTGCAGTCAGTGAACAGGCTGTCGATCAGAATCATTATGTTTGCACCAGTAAACGAGGCTGGTGGTTATTTCTAGATGATGTTAGAGTCACATTATATTTGCTGAGCTTTTAAAAAATCATGTTAGATTAATAGCCTTTAGAAAAATATCTATCTTAGTGCCACATTAACCACAGGCCACAGTGTATTAACTGACAAAACCCAAATTGTTCTTTAATATTCCTAAAGCTGGTGTTAAGCACAATAAGAACAATTTTCACTTTCAATAAGAATCTGACCCTGGATTTGCCCTCTGCCCTGACCTGGATCTTTCTCTACAACCATGAGGGACCATGTGGAGTCATTCTGTGCTCCCTTGAAATGATGATAATTAAAAAGCATTTGCTTTCAGATTTTTCTTCCATCTGATTATCCCTTCCCCTTTGGTCTCTCTTCCCTTCTGGATGTGCAACTGGATTTTCCATATTTTTTTCTGCATTACCACTGAATTCCTCTGTTCTTCTGGTGGATCATAGCACACAGGAGTCCAGCTTTTATTTACTGCTATGTTGGACTTCCTGAGGTTTATTTACGGGAGAGAGAAGCAACACAGCCCACTATTCAGTGTGTTAGTCTGTTGATGTGCTTGCTAGCTCTGTGCAAGTTAGTGGCTGCCTTTCACCTTAGTTTGCCCATGCTGTGAAGTCTGAATAGCAATACCTGTCTGGAAAGCATTGGGTGAGGCTTGAACTGAGTAACTATAATTATAATTACAATGAAGGACATGGCAAGTTGGAAAAAAATAAGAGCCAGCGCTTCCCCCCCACCCCCATGCAATGTGTTATTAAAAGGAAGAGCTTCACATGTCTCTGGTGCTGATACCTGGACATTTTCATGGTTAGCTTCAATGATGGTTGTGCTCCCAAGTGACTTGCAAGGGATATGAAACCTCATGCTTCAGGGTTTAAACTGTTCTCCAGGTGTTAGGATATTTCCATGTAGCCATGGTTAACAGTGCACCTCCTGCTAAAGTCACTGGTGGTGATTCCTGGTTGGGATTGGGTAACTCCTGGCTACCTAAAACTGCAGCCAAAATGGGAATATTTAGAGGGAATAATCAACTACATCTAATGGAGGAGAGCTGCAGAAATGTAAGCACCATCAGTTACACACTGATCAGAGTGGGAGGATGGAGGGGCATAAACTTCTTAAGCCAGTCCAAGGAGTGTCTGTGCCTCCCAGCTTTAGAGCAATTGAGGAAATCAGGGCATCTTGTTCTGGCCAGGAAATTTTTCTCATATTTGGAATCAAAGCAGCTGTTATACATCTCAGGCAACCATCTTTTGGACATGCTGAGTGGGAGAAAAAGGACTTGTAGCGCCTCTTTGGGTTTTTTTCTGAAATGACCGACAAGTTTTCATGCTTCAAAAATAAGTACAGAATGCAGAGATTGCCTATGGAAGTAGAAAGGGAAAATTAATAACTTCATTTACTGATTTTTTTCAGAGCAGAGCAGAAAAACAGCACTATTGTCCGTTTGGAGAGCTTCTGTAAGGGAAAGAAAACACTCAGATTTCAGCATTTCTGACAGTCTACTTTAAAATCCTTTAAAATCCTGCACCTGGATCTCCCCTAAGAGCAAGCTGATGTAATTCACTACCTACAGTGACTGTGGCCAACGTCTGTTTTATGGGTTTGGCTGCTGCAGTATAAAATCAGTGCGTGGGTAGATTGTATTTTCTTCAATCTGAGTACTTGGTAGTGCTGCACTGGTGCAATACTGCAAAATATTTATTAGGTCAGAGAAGAGCATGGGAAGAATTGTTGAAAGCAGAATTGTTGTTCCTAACTTGCAGTTTTCTTTGCTCTTGATTTTAGATACCTGCTCCTGAAGAGAAGTAGCTGGGGAGGTGGAAACGCTAAGCGTATTTCCCATGCATTGTTCCCTATGAAAGCATCTCCCTGCAACCTTTACCTTCTGTTCAGACGGCCTCAGCCTGTGAAGAGAGAATGGCAGATTTGTGCTTTCTAAGCTCCAGATGGGGCTCCTTTCTTCTTCCTCTGTAAGTTAATGGTGTCTTGCTGAGACCAACTGGGCATGTAAAGATTTGGGCAAAACTCACAGCAGTGGTCTCATAACCTCAAGGCTTCACAGTCTCATCCCAATGTGACGGTCGGTCCCCAGTGGAGCTTGCCTGTGGCTCTGATGTGGTGCTAAAGGAGATGGGGAAGGTTATGTTGATTACATCTGTTTACCAATGGTTAAATAAATTAAAAGCCCATTGCAGACCACCAGCAGGCCAGAGTCCTGCAGCCCCTGCTTTCTGCCCAAGGTCCTGTTTGCACTCCTGTTTGTTCTGTGTGTGTCAGTATTGCCAGGGTGACTCTGGTTTGGTCAGGACGAATCTTCACAAATAAAAATAGATGAGATACAAGCTTCCTCCTTCCAGCAACACCAACTGCCTCAGCCAGACCATCTTATCAGAACAGGGTCACACCAGTGAAATCAGTGGCTCTGTTGATTTGCACCAGAGGGCAGCTGGATCAGCTCCCTCCTTGCCCATGTCCTATGCTAAAAACAAAGATGGGAAGAAACACCTGTGGGATCCCATCTAAGACCTTGGCAAACCCTGGAAGAGGATGAAAATCCTTCTGCAGGAGGATTTTGTACTTTGTTGTCACTATTGTCACAGCATGGAAAGGGTCTGCCCCCAGTTATGGTCCCCGCATGCTGGGCATTGTGTAAAGTCTTTAGAACAGTCACTGTTCTAAAGAACACATAGTCTTGATAAGTGGGAGGAGAAATGAGGCAAGAGAAGTGTCTGCAGTGATGGGAGGCTGAGGAAGAGCTGGGAAGAGGACATGGTTTCCTCTCAGGAGTCTGATCCAATACTGTCACTCCAGCCAACAAGGCTCTGTGGGAAGGAGGCCTGGAGGGTAAAGAAGACTAAGTGGCCAGCTAGGGCTTCTCTGCCTCTAATTTCTTTGATTCTCTGAGCTAAGCCGTCAGATCCCTATTTGAGGATTTTTTTATAATTCATTCCTAAGCAGCCAGATTACCAGCCATATGGACAAAGGATACTAGAGAAAGATTATTAAGATTATTAAAACAGATTATTTTTGCCTTTGGAGCAGAAGTTGTGATCAGTGGGAAAGGCTTGAGCCTTTCCTCACTCCTGTCACACACAGAGATGGTTTCCAGTGCTGCTTCATTTCAGCTGTGAGGACCCACAAGGTCTTGTGCCTTTCACTAACTATCCTGGGTGCCTCTAGAGACACACTTGGCTCTCCTGGTGCTTGAGGGTGTGTTGTCCCATAAAACCTTGTTGATCAAGGCAGTAGAGTAGCATTGTAAAAAAAATCATGTCATCTGTGTGAGGAAAGTGCTTGCCTGTTATTTTAGGGAAGGAATATACTAATAAAGCAAATGCCTGGAGGAAGAGCTCAAGCCAATTGCAGAAATTGAGACCAAGGTGTTTCTTGAGGACTCTGGTCATCTTGTCTTCTATGCGTTGCTGTGTGGCCATTGGGACAGGAGGCAGAAGCACAGCAAATAGCCCAGTTTGTCTGTCCATGTGTGTGCAGTCTCTATAAGGTAAGGGATCAAAGAGTGCCTGTCCTGGGCTTCCTGGTGCTCACACTGAATACTCACAGGACTTGGAAAATGAATGAAACAAGCAGATGCTTTCAGGGTAGAGAGATGGTGGCCACCAGGCAACAAAGACAAGGACTTTCATACTTCTACTTGCCCAACCTAACCTCGGAGCTGCTGGTGGTTTCTTGAGCAGAGATGTGCAATGTGTTCTACTGGGAGATCTGAGGGTGACTGGTATCAGGTGTTGCCTGTTGTCAATGATGGTGAAAGGGATTTACCCATGCATCACTGTGTGTATGTATGGAAATCATGTGTGACTACTGCTTGCTCTGATAGACACTTGTGTTGGAAGAAACTTTTTGACAGAGAGGGGTTCTTATCTCTGCTTGTTCATCCTTTTGGAGAGATGATCTCCCTTCTTTCACATCATCCATCACTATATCTGTCATGCCATAGCCTGAGACAGCTGACCACAACTGACCAGAGGGACGTTCCATACCATATGGCATCATGCTTAGCATATAAAGCTGGGGGAAGAAGGAGGAATAGGATGATGTTTGGAGAGATGAGGGGTTCTTATCTCTGCTTGTTCATCCTTTTGGAGAGATGATCTCCCTTCTTTCACATCATCCATCACTATATCTGTCATGCCATAGCCTGAGACAGCTGACCACAACTGACCAGAGGGACGTTCCATACCATATGGCATCATGCTTAGCATATAAAGCTGGGGGAAGAAGGAGGAATAGGATGATGTTTGGAGAGATGATGTTTGTCAAGTAACTGTTGATAGACACTTGTGTTGGAAGAAACTTTTTGACAGAGAGGGGTTCTTATCTCTGCTTGTTCATCCTTTTGGAGAGATGATCTCCCTTCTTTCACATCATCCATCACTATATCTGTCATGCCATAGCCTGAGACAGCTGACCACAACTGACCAGAGGGACGTTCCATACCATATGGCATCATGCTTAGCATATAAAGCTGGGGGAAGAAGGAGGAATAGGATGATGTTTGGAGAGATGATGTTTGTCTTCCTAAGTAACTGTTATGCGTGATGGGACCCTGCTTTCCTGGAGATGGCTGATGACCTGCCTGTCCATGGGAAGTGGTGAATGAATTCCTTGGTTTGCTTTGCTTGTACATGCAGCTTTTTCTTTACCTATCAAACTGTCTTATCTCAACCCATGAGTTTTCTCACTTATACCATTCCAATTCCCTCTCCCATCCCACTGAGGGGGAGTGAGTGAGTGGCTGCGTGGGGCTGAGTTGCTGGCTGGGGTTAAACCATGACAGAAGGCTCAGCCACAAGTCACTTCAGAGAGACTTGCAGAGGTACTAGGCACAGATGCTATTTTTGGTATAAGCGTTCTTGTTTCAAGTTTTTTCAGGTGTGAAGTTTCCCTGTTTGACAGCCCATCAATCACATAGGGGACACCATTAATAAATCTGTCCATGCTTCTCCCTTGAGCTTGAAGAAAGAAAAACTCCAACTGTTAACAATTATTATAGAAAATTAACTCCATGGCTTTAAACAAAGTCTCATTGCAGGCTATTTTTGCATCATAAGGAGGGAGGGGGAAATCACCCTAAGATCTACAATGAGATGAATTTAAATTCCTTTGTAAAACATAGACATCAGACAAAAGTTTAATCCTGGAAGCAGAGGCAAGTTCAATGGCCACTCATACATTTCTGTTGAACCTGACTCCTTGCTAGCTCCATTTGCTGACTGGACACTGCAGAATGGCATAATGGGAGTCACCAGAATTACATCTAAAGAGACAGCAAGGCCTGCTGCAATTTTCTAGGTTGACCCTGTAAAAAACATTTCCTCATCCTTCCTGACCTTCTCCCAGCACTTTTTAGGCAAGCTTGTCTTTGTCTTTTAGAAAGCCTTTGCCTCAGATTTCCTGACTGCCAGTAATGAAGAAGGTGAGTGATGTGGAGAGAGGACTCCTTCCAACTCATAGTAATCCATTGCAATGGCTAATTACCCTGACTTCTGGTGATTTTCAAGCTCTGACTGGTTTGAACCTTGTTATCTTCAGCTGCCAGCAATAAATGTCATCATGTCTTAGTCTTCTGGATTAAAAACTCCTTTATGCCAGGTGATGGAACCACAGACTGTGATCCTGTCTATGGTACATGGGAAATACGAAGGTATATCCATGGGTGAAGGGTTTGTCACCCCAGAGCTTGCTTTGGAGAACAGCAGGATCATGCAGGAATTTTGCTTGGATTTTTCATATGTTTATTCCTGCTCAAGGATGTCTTAGCTGTCCCTGTCTTGGCTGATATGATCCATGTGAATACATCAGGGTGTCAAGATTAGACACCAAGGAACTGTCTATAAGTGGTGCAGTTTCCTCTACCCAGCACCAGTTCTGAGTGACCATAGGTCAGTAGACTCCTACTTTGCTATCATAACCTTGTGGTCACCTCTGCATGAGCATATAGCAGAGGTCTCCCCTTCAACCCATGTGCTTCTTAGGACCTCAGTGCAACCCTCCTGTGTCCCTCCTCCTCCCAAATCTCCCCGTGCAATGTCTTTTGCTTCCCTCTGTCTCTGTCAGAAGCTTTCTCTGAGTTGATGAAGCCATGCACAGCAGTAAGTTATATTCATTTATCTTGTTCTCCAGTTCATTTATCACAATGAGTGCTCTGTTGTGGAGAATCCTGATAGAAAGTCCACTTATTCTCCTGCTTGGCTGAAATGCAGCATTTCAATCAGCTGATTGCTTATTACTGCGTCCTTGCTGGAAAATCTAGGCAGCACCTGGAAGGGTGAATAGAGAGGTCTCCCTTTGTCATTCTTCTCACGTGAAAGAATGGCAATAGCATTTTCATTTCTCTCCTACTGCCTGCTCTGAAGAGTTTTGCCTTGGTTTTTATTTTCCCATTGCTATTTTACAGTCACTACACCTGGGATACAAAGTTTCATTTTACCACTCACCCTCAAATAGTTCATTAGCTGGGAGGATAAGGGGCCTACAGCTGTAGGATGATGGAGGAGTGGATGCACATAATAGACACAATGGGATCTGTAGAGGATCTTCAAGCACCTTATTGGTGTCCAGGGGAATGGATTTGGTAAGGATTTCATAGGTGAGCCTGACCAGTAAGACAATATGAAGAGGATTTAGAGGTGTGACACAACCCCCTTCCCATCTGTCCTTGCTCACAGGTCCCACAGGGTTGCTCAGAGGATCCCCAGCTGTTTGCAGTGTGGCATCTGGCACCACACTACAGGTGGCTACACCAGGCCTGACAGTGAGAAGGGGACGATTACTGCCATCCTGGGGAGGTGGTGGTGTACCTCTGGAGCCTTCAGCCCAAACTCCCATCCAGAGGAGGGCCAGATCAGGTTGGCTGTGATTGTGTCTAGGCAGGGCTTGAACACTTTCAAGGATGAAGATGCTCCACCTTTGGTGCCCTGTCCCAGTACCGCACCATCTGCATGGTATTTGATTTTTCCTGCTCTTCAACATGAACCTCCCAAGCCACGATTTGTGGGTATTTCTCCATCTTACATTATTTGACACTTCTGAGAAGTGTTTTGGCTCTGTTGTCTTTCAAAACGCCTCCCCTAACCTCCTCAACACCTGCTCTAAGCAGCACTAGATTCCCCACTTAGAAACACAGGAACAAGTGACCTCTTAAAGTGCCTTCCACCCTAACTTGTGTGGATAGGTGACTCACACTATGACACCATTCCCACTGCACTTGTATAGGAACATCTACAGAGCTGCATCTCTGCATGGTGTAAGTTGGTGTGATTTGCTGTGATTTTTCCTAGCACAAGTGATTCTTGCTTGTGGTTTGGTTTTTGTATGTGACACTTTCCCCATCACAGCCACACCAAGAACCATGTTAGCCCCTACAAAGTACATGTTACTTGCAGTTTCAGGCTTGCAAACACATGCATGGGTTTAACCTTAAGTATGGCAATGCAAAGGGTTGCAAACTTTGAAAAAAGAGCTATCCAATAACACATCTAACTGTGATATAAATGTGGACACTACTCTTTAATACTTTTCCCTGCATCCATCCTTTCAGCAGCAGTAGAGGAACGTAATGCAGCATGAGCTCTTCCCCATCACCAGTCAGAACAAATGGATTCCAGTAGCAAAGCACACTGTGGCTTTATCATTCTTTTGACAGGTAATTTTCTCCCTGGTGAATATATCCAAGGCTCTTGCAAACCACTTCTCAGTGGCTGGAATGAAGTTGTTTCACTCCTGGCAGCTAGAAATGAGCCCGGCAGTGGTGTTGGCTTGTTGCTCTGTGTCTCTCCAAGCCCCACGCTCCTGAAAGCCTGGTGAGATTCTTTATTATCCCCCGATTATGTCATATGTCCTCACTTGCCTGCTATGACCATCAGGCATGTTATTTATTACAGTGTTTTTCCACCAACCTGTTGTAGTCCCTTCTCTGAGGCATTTTGCACACCACTAGAAGATAATGTTCTCTCCCAAGAGTTTGCAGCGGAAAGGCTTACTCAGCTGTAAACCCAGTTAAGAGCTGCCCCTCACTTGCTAGCAAAACCAAAATTCAGATGCAAGAAGGGCTTTGGTGTGCTGCTGAATGCAAAAAAAAAAGGCATATACAGCCTCTGCTGCAGGAAGAATCAACACCACAGATTGAAATAAGCTGGTAGAGACATATAGCGAAGAGAAAATTCAGCCAAGGAAATAGGGGAATGGTCCTAGAGAGAAACTGGGGAAAGAAGTGGCGGCTCCAGCAGAAAGTCTTGGGCTGTATGATAAAAATGAAGATGAGAGCCTTTCCAGCTCTCACATGAATATGAATGCAATCAGGCTACCACCTCTGCAGTCTTCTGGGAGGCTTCAAATGTCCCCAAAAGATCTTAAAATCCCAGCATCCAGGTCAGGGAAGAGAAGTGGTCCTGCAGAGGCACTTGCAGAGCCATTTGGCTTCAGTGTTGGGCTCAGGGTGCTGTAATCAAAGCAAGAGCTTGAGCACCATCCCTGGCTTTGTCTGCTCAGGAGGAACCCAAACAACAAGCAAGGTGGTTTAACACAGTGATATTTCCAAGAGGAAGTGTGTTTTGCTTTGGAAAAATGCTTAGTTTTTCTCACTCTCTTCCCCCTCTTGCTCCCCACTCGCTTAGTTTTCAGGCAGACCAATTCCGTGAACTGACACAACTTCTCTCAAGGATGCACAAGGAATGGGACAGGAATGCACAGATCTGTAGTGTGGGATGGGAGCAGAGCATAGCAGTCCTGATAAAAGGATGCTCCTGAACTGGTGAATGCTTATAGAGAAGACCAATATTTTTTGTTGGACATTGTTAATTTAAAGTTTTTCCACTGGGATTTCACTAAATCCCCATTGGATTCAGAGTCTGGCATACTGGAAAATCATTATTCCCAGGGAAGCTGAAATGCTGAGGCTGTGCAGAGCTGAGCACATGCTAGTGGGACCTGATCCTGACACATGCAATGCAGGGCCCCAGGAAACCTGTCCCTTTGGTTGTCATCTCACTTGCCCCTCTGCATCTCTCTTCAATCAGTCCAACTGGGTCTGACAGCATTTGAAAGCTTTCCTCCCTCCAGGCCTTTGTGGGTCAGTGCCCAAGTCCTAGACCTGCTAGTAATGAGCCTTATAAAGAAATAATGAGCTGGAAAGAGAGGAAAAAAAGGTGGCAAAATTCCTCCAGACATTTGGGTTTTTATTACTGTATTTATTTTTTTTTTGCTACAGCTGTGCTCAAAACTTGCAAAGGTTGCTTTTCTGGGAGAGGTGGTTTGCCACCTTATAGCCTACTCCACTGGTTCCCTTACTGCCCTTTGGAAGATTTAATTTCTATTAAAATACAGGAGTCTTGAACAATTGAAGGGTCTGAAATTCACCAGCTGAGCAAAGCCATTGAATTGGGTCATTCAATACCTGGGATGCAGGTTGGTCCCTGAACCAGTTAAAGAATGGCAAGCATAATTTTGGCACCAAGCTTCAGGTCCTGGGAAGACAGAAAGAGCAAATGATGCTGGGGACACCTTGTCAAGTCATTGTTCTTCAGTGCTGCAGGCAGTGTGAGGTGCTGGAAGCATCCTGTGCTTGGCTATAAATCCTTCCTCTTTCGCAAAGGCATTGCATGGGTGCTAGTGGTCACTGTGCAAGGCTGGGGGTGTATTTCTTCCAGCTGGGAATATTTATTTTGAGATATGATTCCAAACAGGACCAAAAGAAAAATGAAAATAAAAATCTTCCTGAAGAGAGAAAGTGATGTGGCTACCTTTGTTCAGGTGTAATGAAAAATTCTGCTTTACTTCTTATCACTCTAAATTACAGAGAGGCAAGTGTTTCCCTCAATTTGCTCAAATGCTAACATTAAAATTTGTAAAGGGAATTAATTCCTTCAATTAGGGAATTGAGAACACTTGAATCAGGAGAGGCAGAGAAGCCCATGACGTAAGTCAGATTTCCTTTCTTTATCTTCTTTTTTTTTAACTCGAAAAAGACATCATTTCATCTGAGCCATTTCCCCAAATAGACAAATGATGAATTAATTAGGGAGGACTCTGGGACTGACAGTCAGAAAGCCTTCCACATGGATCACTTCCTGTCTTGTGGAGTGTCTGGACCATGACTTGGTCCATTCTTGCAGCATACATGTTCAGGGCACAGTTTTTCCTTCCTCGTCACTTACTGGTGATGATGTAGGTGTTCTCAGAACAAGAACAAATCATTGAGGCAAAGCCTCCCTATTTCTGTATCTTGCAGATTCCTAGGGATGCAAAGGACAGTTCAGGGTTACAGTATCCAGGAATTAGAAAGGTTCCTTATGTACCACAGCTCAGCTAACTACAAGATGCATGGATTTATGCACAGAGGCTGCTTAACTCTCAGAAGTGTCCTCAAAATTTCTGGGATGGCTTTGTCAGCCCTGTAACAGATTTCATGTGCAGAGCTGTTTTCTCTAAGTCCCTTACTGGGACCTCTGATCTTTTTTGCTCTGCAGACCACTCTTCCACAAAGCAGAAATACAATCCCTCCTCATCTCCCTGCCTACAGACCCAGGACCCAGCCTCTTTTGGCTCTGGGTTGCCAGTGTGGCCCAGAAATCCACACCTGGTCCCTGTTGGACCCCTTGTTGAACCCTAGCTCTTGACTTACAGTCATTGAGCCAAGTAGAGAACCCATTTTAGTATATTGTGATTGTAGAGGGACCTGAAACTGCCAATGTCTTGCTTTTCCACATATAAGGACCGTGCCTGACTCCTTTGCTGAGGCAGACTGCAAAGGAACAAGACTGGGCTGTGTTTCCCTGACCAACACAGAGGCAGCTATCAAGGTTTGCTATCTTAGCAATGGAGGGAATGCTGAATGGAGGGAATGATGCCCAAGGCACCAGCTGAGTGAGAAGCAGCCTGTCTTTGCAGCTCCCAGTTGAGTTGTGCTGGTGAGTTGGTGGTCCAGAGGAGTTCAGGCATGGGGGCAGGCTGGTCTGCAGCACCAGTCCCCTACTCCATGCAACCTTCTCCCAGTCCTCCTTGAGCCCCTACTCCTTGGGACACAGCCCCAGCCCAGTGAGCCTGACCAGCTCTGCTCAATTTGAGCAGATCTATTTAAAATTCAGCTGGGAGATGGGCTCCAGCTTGTTACAAATGCCGTCGCTGGAAATGGAGTCATCACCAGAGACTATTCCTTTTTACAACTTTAGGTATATAGATTTCCTCTTGATTCAATTTATTTTTATATAGTGTCTTTAATACACTGTCTCTCCAAACGCTTTAGCAGATAGAATTGAAATAATGAGATAACGCTTTGCAGAAGTGTGTGCAGCCGCTCTCAGACGGGCAGCGGGGTAAAGCAATAGATGGAGATGGAGCAGAGAGTACAAGGTGGAGGCTGCATCACTTGGAAGCAGCATTAACATGAGCAAACATTCATGCACACTATTAGGGTGAGCACAAGGACTGATGGATATGAAGAAAAGCTTGTAGTCAGGTGCGCTCGAAAAGGAGGAATTAAGGAGTAATTTCAATAGAAGAAAGATGACTCTAAAAAGGAATGAATTCAAGGGAGGGATGTTTTCAGACAAATGGATCAAAAGCAGGGAAAGCAATCCTTGATTCTCTCTGTTCATAAAGAATGGAAGTCTTGTTCACTTCTCCACCCCTGCAATATGAAGCAGAGACAGGGACAGCGTAGGTACCGCGGCTCCGCTCCACAGAAGTGCTTAAATTGCTGCATTGCCCTATTGACTTCTCTGGAAATGGCCAAGCGTGCAAAGATGCAAATGCACCCAGCTGGAAATTTCTCTCTGAGCCTGTTTTTGATGGATAATGTTGATATGAGAAGCACAAAAGGCTTTAGAGGAGAAGAACTGGTCAGAAGGGGAAACTGTTTCAGTCTCATTAACACAGGAGTGACAGGACAGACTGTTTTCAGGTTTTCGTTAAAAATAAGCATAAAACCAAAATTCTTTGGTAAAAAATGTAAACAAAATTGAAAAGGAAACTTAAGTTCATCCACCTCAGCTCACTTTTGCTCAGCAGGGAAGAGCAGCATGAAAAATTGTAGCACTTTTTATTTTCATTACAGTTTGGACTGGCAGGAAAAATGAAATCATGGGTTTTCCTGTAAGAGGGACACTCCTGTCAGCACTCAGCCACAGTGAGTGACGGGAGAAAAGTTGAAAATCTTTCTTGGACTGGGATTTCTGGGCCTAACCAGTGATGACTGAACCCAAGGGTAGTTTCACTGGGACTTCTTAAGGGATAAATCTTGAGTGACAGGGAAAGCTGCGGGCAGTCAGAGGCTGCTACTCAGAGATCAGGCAAGAGGATGGAGCAAGCTCATGACACCCTGTAGTACCAAACAGGTTCAAATCACACCTGGAAATGAGTGGGGAGCTGGGGGATTAATGAGCACAACCAGTTTGTACAGTATGCCCTGTGCAGCTGTACACATGCATGTGGGTGCATGAGTTTGGGGAATGAAATTATTGATAGGGTGACCCAAGATGATTCCATTGCTGAATCATTTGAGGAGCCCCTACTTTCTGACATGCTTGCTATAGCTCCATTCTCAACACCCCCTCCATTTCACAGAACCAAGCTGTCTTTCCTCCATACTTGGTGGCTCCCACCCATCAGGATGATCTCTGTGTGGAGGCTGGTCACCTAGCCTTGCCTCTGCTCCATCTGGAAAAGGGTCCCAATTCCCAAATCCTGGTGTGTTCAGAGGGATGGAGAGAGAGGGTAGTGAGAACTATTGACAGGCAGAGGACAGATGACCCAGGGCACTGCCTGTGGAAGCTCTGCTGCTGTGTCATCACCACGGGAGTGATGGGTGCCAAGAGTCCACCAGCTTGGCATGAAAGGGAGAAAAACATTAGAACATAGTGGGGCTTCTATCTGGGACCTGTCTTGAATATCGTGACAGGCCAGTTGAAAGCGTCGGGGGAAAGACTGTGGGGAGAAGGCAGGGATTTGTTTCTCTTCCCAGGGCTTGCAGGAGCAGAGCTTAGGAGGGTTTCTGGTTTTCCAGCTTCTTCTCCTTTTCCAGATGTGTCATTAAAAGCTCAGTGAACATCTCATATTAGTTCTGAGTATACAAATGTTTGAGGTAATACAAAGGTGAAGTGGACATCTCCTGCACAAGAAATCCCAATCTGGATCCCCATTTCTGTGTGATCTTCAAACCTTGAAATAGCTTTAACCTTGCAGAGGATGAGTGGTGGCTCTGAAAGCAGAGCTGAGGCAAGCTGGGAGTGTTGGAATCTAGGGTCCTGATTTGGAATTAAAAGAAAAGGCACAGATATGTGAATTTTGATTATGTTTCATTTAATGAGTTTTGAAAAGATTTGGAGCTGAATTAAAAGTAACAAAAAGCCAGGGAGATGAATGACCCTTATATTAAATTCAATTGGCTTTTGTGCAATTTGTTGCATAGAGAAGCCTCGTTAATACATTTCGCAGGTGGTTGAGTCATTTGTCATCGGAATCGCACTTTATGGAAAGCAACTCTCCTCCCTCTTCAGTTATTTTGCTTTGAAATGAGTTTCCCTGGGTCCTGTTTCCTGGCAGGAGCTGAATTGGCTTCAGAGGAGCCACATGGCTTCATGGCAGAGAAGGATTTAACGTGTTATTTTCTATGCATTTATAAGTTATCATTATATAACATGGTCTATAGTTAATATCTCAAGTATATGTAGCCACAGCCCTCATCCATTTGAAAAAAAACCCTGCCCTATATTATACTTAATAATATTTATTGTTTCCTTTTGGATTTTTTTAAGAGCCAGGGCAGCTTCCCTCTCCAGAGGAAAGAAAGGCTGAAAAAAAATAGAAAAACTTATTTCGTTTGCATTTTCCTAATTTGCTTTTCTCTGGCTCAGACATGTGTTGCCTATAAGCTATTAAAACTCTTTCTCTAGGGTTATTCTCCCCCCTCCATCCCCCATCTGATATTCACAACTTCATTCTGCCTGGATCAATGACTGCAAATTTGCTTTATGACAACTTGAACAAACCCATGATGGATCAGAAAGGACCTCAAAGTAGGCTGAAGCCTACTCAAGTCAAGAGCACCAGACACGTTTGTTAAAGACCTCATTGGCCTCTGATCCTTGGGTTGCTGCAGTATTGATTTTTAGGGTCCGAGCTCAATTGTGCTGGAAGTCGAGTCGTATGGAGTCGCATGCTCGTGGGGGAGACAGGAGCTTTATAATGGGAACGGATCGATGGGGAATGATTTAGCACAGAGGGACCTGGAGGCTTGGCAGGAAAGTTAAGCAATAATCGAGTTTTGGGCTCAGAGCCGTTTCAGGCTGGCGTGCTGCCTGTCTCACTCGGTTTGCAGAGCTCTGGGGCTGTGATGCTGAGTCTGTGCGTGGCAGGTCGGCACAGGTCCTGCTGGCTCTCAGCACGGTGGGCAGCAGCTGTGCCATATGTGTGCAGGGAGTCATAACGCTGGTACCATGGGTGGGTGTCAGCCTACTTCCCCAACACTTCCTAGATACTCAAATTGGATACTCAGATGCTGTGAACCAGAACCTAGTAGTGTTAGTTTGCTGCAACTCTGGGCTAACCCCGTAAGTTACTCTAAGGAGGCAGAGGATGAACATGGAGAGCAGAGCACCAGAATAAGCAGCACATTTTGCACAGTCTTGTAAAGGTGTGGGGTTTGTTTTTTTAAAAAACTGTGACTTTCTTGTAAAAAGGAAGTTTCTC
>NW_008669784.1:79396-84059 GCF_000695815.1 Acanthisitta chloris | reverse complement strand
TGGAGAATGAGAGACACTTGGGCAGGGACTAGATTTCTGCTGTGTGTCAACGTGCAGCATCCTGGGGCCCTGGTCTATATCTGGGTTGCCCCTAAATAATATAACACAAAAATCCAAGCAATTCCACTAAAAAGAAAAGGGGGCAGGTGCATCTTACATTTCTCTCTCCACCACTGCCTGCCTCAGTTTACCTCTATGATGTGTAAGTAAAGATTTGCTTTGAGGTGGTGGTAGCTCTATAGTGTTTCCATGTAAGACACCCACAGGTTGTTTTCTAAAGCCAAGTGGATTCTATGTCTAGGGTGACTGTGAGCAAAGCCTACCTCAAGGCACCCTTTCTTTTATATCTTAGCACTCAGGTCATCAGCATTGTGGCTCTGGCTGATCTATGGTGGCATACCTGACATCATTTGAGTCCTAAAGCTTTCATGGAGTGGGAATGTGCGTGAAATGGAGCTTGAGGGGTAAAATTCAGCCACCATCCCATCAAAGTTCTTCCTCTTCTGACTCACCTTCAGGGGTGTTGTGGTGCCTCAGTTCCAACCAGGGGTCAGGATCTGCCCACACAGGTGTTCCGGCACAGCACAAAACTCACGGGCAGAGGGGGTGATGAAATGTGCAATAAGAGCAGAAAAGAAGCTTTTTCTGCTCAGTTCGAGTGCAGGTAATTCCTTTCTCCTGAGAGAAAACTGGGCCTGGATCTAATTAATGAAGCTATATTCCCTATTAGCAGTCCCTCTGCAGCCTGTGCTGCTGCCTGGAGGCAATGAGATAGACTGGTAGGACAGACAGGGACTTTTCTGAAGGGATGGTATATGCAAAACCCCTTTTCTGCAGCAGAGTTGGGAGGGCCAGGTGAGCTGGACAGAAGCATATGAAGACTGGTATTTTGGGCTTTCTCCCCTTTCTCCCCTTTCTACACAGCCTGTCACATCTCCACCATCCATGTTGTGCAGGCTGTTGTCAATACTGTAGAACAGTCCAGAAGGGCTCTGGGCTCTCCATCCTTGGAGACTCAAAGCTCGGCTGGACAAGGCTCTGAGCAATCTGGAATAATGCTGAAGTTGAATCTAACCTCAAAGTGGTCATTGTTTGGAGCAGGAGGCTGAATTAGAGGCCACACAAGTCCACACCCATCCAAATTATTGTTATCACTCCTATTATCCCATCATGCTCTTCCTGAAGTTTAGTTTGATTGTTTTAGGCCCCTCTGTTCCAATTGGAAGGACTGTTTCAAACTATTTCTGTTGGTGAAAAGGTTCATCTTTCCAAGTGTGGGGATATTCATAGTCACTTCCCAGCTACTCAGTGTCCCTGTCATGACCTCACCTACCCCTCATATATATTGGTGAATGGGTCTTGTAGAAACAGGGTGAATCTCACTAAACTGACAGGAAAGTCTGACAGTAGATGCTGGCTCAAAGCCCAAGGAACTCTAAACAAAGACAACTTGTCTAGATTTGTTTAGGCTCTGTGTTAATTTTTCAGATGGTTAATTCTAAGTGAGGCTGAGCCCTCCGTGCCCACATTCCACACAGTTTATGCTGCAAATAAACATATTTCCTTTGTGCATCGTTCTTAACAGTATTTGTTTCAGGGCCTTTGCCTTTCCCTCTCTGGATAGACAACTTGTTCCATCCCACTGATGCTAAGTGACTGCTGGTAATAGATGCAGGCTGAGAGCAGGTCGAGGGATCTGGATAAGTGCAATTAGTAAATCTTTGCTTGGCAACTCGCAATATTTTGGGAAAAAAAGGAAAAAAAAGAGAGAGGTGTCTTAGCACAGTGACAGCTAGGTGCAGCTTGTGCTCTGAAATCTTTGCAGAGAGGTGGGAAGAGGCAGCCAGGTTTCGTACGTATGGGCAGATTATGAAGTGTGGGGATTAGCAAGGAGTAATTACAGTGCCTCCACTGTATATTAAGTGTGTGAAACAATATATAGGCACTCAGCGTGCAGCAAGCATTATGGCTGGGTGTCATAGTTGACATTTTTAATATCCATTATTCAAAAATTGATTCCATGCCTGACTATCAAGCAGCATCCAGCTATAATATGGGAGTAGTACCACACAACAGCACTGTCATCTGCTAAGAGCTTTACAAACATTAGCTAATTCTGCCTACCCTCTCCATCAGCGACAGGTAAGGGCTGTTATTTCTGACTATCTGAATCCCCAGGGAGAGCTGGGATTAGGTGAAAGTGCTCTGGGGGAGCTGCTGTAGATGGTGAGGCAGCAGCATTCACGGGCATACAGAGGTTGAGTAACACAGAGAGTGGCCATAACTTGGCATGGCCCCCCAGATTTCCCCAGACCCAAAGAAAAACACTTTCAGTGCTCAGAGATGCTGAAAAAATAGGACCTTTAAAAAATCTCATGTTTTGTGCTCACTTTTATTTTTACAAAGGAAAGTTTTGCATTTTTACCTTTCAAATGAACATCTAAGAAGGGTTTCCATTTGGAAATTCTTTTTTGTCTGTCTTTGTTTGTGTTCTTCACTTTGACCCTCAGGAAAGGAAGAAGTAAGGGTGGAAAAGGGTAAGGAAAGTGATAGCAGATAAGGAGGAGAAAGCCCAAACACAAAAATAAAGATTTTTCTTGTTTAAGAGAAAAAATGCTCTTTGTAAAAAAGATTTTTTATTGCAATTGGAAGTATCTGATTATGAAAATGTTAAAAAAAGCCTTTTTGCCCTGATGAAAATATCCATGACTCCCGAGATGAACTGTTGTGTGGGTCCTAAGTAAAAGCAGCAGTATCATCTTAAAGAGCCTGGCTGGCTTTTGGTGGGTCCACATCTCCTTGATAGCTGTTGACAAACCAGATTTCATCTTCCTTTTCCACCCCGACTTGACTCCAGGAATTTCCATTCCCAAACCTCCATCTCTTTAGGCAAATCCTCTCTGAAGATTACCTACATTATCTGCTTCTCCCCGGAGACAGCTTCCTCTCCTTTGCTATCAATTAACAACAGCTCTCACCAACCCCTCGGTTTAATTGCACCATCTTTAAAAGCAGCCCTGACGTTGATGTGCCTTTTTCTTCTATTTTAATTTCTTCCTCTGAATTATTCTGTTGCTTCTGACTGCAAACACTAGCACTGAAATCCTGGGGGTTTGATGGGCTCCTGCTCTCCTCTCTTGGATCAGGGAGCTTCCTCCCCACACCCATGCCAGCATCACACTTGGTAGCATGAGGTCTCTATGGGTTGTACCTCAAACCCAAGTGGTGCCATGAAACCAAAGAAGGTGGTTGTATGGAAAAGCTGTTTTCCAGGTCATGCAGTCCTTTCTACTGGGGATATATTTGGAGGTTGTGTTAGAAGTGTATGTCCGTGTGAAGGGTAGGCTCTGAATTATCCCAACAATCTGCACTGAGGCTGTAAATGTGACATACAGAGCTAGTAAAAGGATCAGATGGGATCTTAATCACAACAGCAACAAAAGAAAATACAGCACAGACTCTGCATAACCTCTTTGTGTCAAAGCCAGTGTCAAATTGCCCCTTGTGTGCTCCTGTTCTCTGCCTAGGTTCCCATTCTCCCCTTTTGGTGCTGCTTGAGCCACAGGAAGGCAGGGAGTGAGTCTTGCTCAAATGTCTTGCTCAGTCTTTCCAGGATCATTCAAGAAGCAGTTGTTCCCTGACAGGATGGTTTTCCCCACTGGGAAATTATTTTTGATGAAAAATCTCTTATCTGCTTGGTTCATGCAGAAGCAGGAGTATCCTGCTCTTGTGGATATCTCAGGCTTGATATCTCTTTCCAGCTGGTGGCTGCTCTGTGTGGGCTGTCATGCTGTAACATGAGAACAGGGCTCACCATACCCACCAGTGTACCCCAAACCCTGCTCCAGTGCATACACCTCCAGAACAGCCATGAAAAGAAACACAGACATGCCCTTGGGCCCAGCCTCATTTGGAGGTTAAAAATAACACAAAGGTGCTTAGAAAAGTAAAATATAGAAATTAAACCACCCCCACACTTGAAAGAAACCTGCCCCTTTAAGAAAGGATTGAACGTAATCTATTTCCAGCGTACGAGAGATCGGCTAAGGATTGCTGGGACATTTTCACTGACACAAATCTACATAATCGTTTTAAACTTCTCACCATTTCTTCCGATTATTCTCTTTCTGTCACTTTAGGAAGCTCTAAAACTGATTTTCTCTCCGTAATCTTCCAGTATTGCTTAGCACCCAAATCTCTAATATTTTAAGAAGATTATTTCATTTATAATTGATTGAGTGTATTTGCCAGTTTGCTACTTCAAAGATGTTGTGCTTTAAGGGGTTCAGGTAGAGCATTACTAAGTTTCCACCCTGTACTCCCCATCCAAAAAAAGAGGCAGAAAAATTTCGCATCCTGCCTGACACTTGATGCATTTTTAAATTTTTTTGATATTATTGGTATTATTTACATTGTCAGCATGCTGAATAGCCAAAGAAAAGATCTCCAGAGACGAAAGGCAAATCAAGCTGTCTCCAGCTGCAGGCTCAGGCCGTGGTTTCCATTGCAGGGAGCAGTTTGATGAGCAGTGATTGCAGACCAGCAGCACCACATCTCCCTGTACAGCCGCCTTCCCTCCCAGGGCCCAGCTGTCTGCCTTGCTGTTCTCACTGGGAAATGGGTTGGAGAACCAATTTGAGCTAAAATATATTTTATTTTATTT
>NW_008669784.1:77205-79385 GCF_000695815.1 Acanthisitta chloris | reverse complement strand
GGATGCTTTTCAGCAGGCTCTGCTCCCGAGGGTTGTTTTCTGTATCAAGTCAGAAGGGATTACATGGGTGGTGAAGCAAGGGTCAGGGAGAGATGGGCCTAGGTAAAGGGTATTTCTGAAACACATTGCTGTTGGAAGTCGTCTTCATTGAGCTCAGGAACAGACTATGGTAGCTGCTGCCTGCAGGCAAGTGGACTCCATCACTTGGTGGTGGATGCTCTCTTCTAGAGTGGTGAGAAAGGGGTTGAGAGAGGCAATAAGGGTGCAGTAGGTAAAATTTACTGACAGCAAATGCATTAGGACATCTGCAAGCAGAGACGTGGAGGGAGAGAGTCCATTTAATGTACTGCCACTCCCCACTGCATAACCAAAGAGCCTCAGAAATAAAGGGAGATTTCTCCATTCTCAGCCCTGCTCTGCTCTTCATTCTTTATCACCTGTGAACTAGCATGGCACAATGCTCAAAGGAAAGCTCTGAGCCCTCTTTTAGGGCTGGCAGAGACTTAGTGATGCTCTGTCACAGTCATTTCGGGGAACGGAGCAGCTATCAACTAACAAGAATGAATTTCAAGGCTGATCACCTGCAAGCCAGGGATAATGGGAGGTCTGCACAATCAAACACGTCTCCTGTTATAGTAAAACAAGCAACACTTGAAAAAGACATGGAAACAGGCTTCTTTAAATCCAATTCAGGGATTTGGAATCCCCACTAAACGCTTAATTAATTTTTGATTAGCTGAGAACCCATTAAACAGACTGATTCTTCTAGCTTTATAAGTAACGGCAGCATGCTGCTTTAATTAAATTAATACTAAGAGATGTTCATTTTCAAATCCTTATGTTGGTTATTTGAGAAAAAATCATTTCATTCCTTTCCCTAAGAGGTTTACCATGTTCTTTTAGCCCAATGCAGTATCTCTTCCTACTCTGTTTGTGTTGCTCTTGGTTCGCCTGGAGACAGGATCTGTCAGGGTCCTGAAATTGTTCTATCCAAGGAATATGAGGGTGTCCCAGTAGTTTTTAGGATCGAGAACTTCATATTCCTATAGGGATTCACCATATGGGTATGAGGCATTTGACTCTTTGGGGTCTCACATCCCTGGCTTCTCCCACCCCATCTCCCTGTGGAGCTACCATTGTCTATTTCCTCTGTCAGTTACTGGACATGAATCCTGATTCTTCTTCAACAGCATAGCAAACAGCTTTGAATTATCACCTTGTTTCTTGAGGGTAAGAGGCTGTCTGCAGGCAGCTGCTGCAGAGCAGGTGAAGCAAGGTAACCGGTCCCAGGTCTCCTAGGTCTCTGGTGTGATGCCACCATGAACCAGAAAACATGCCATGGCTCATTTACTCCTGATTTTCAAACCCACAGGGCTCTCTCCATTTCCCAGTGGAAATCAGGGTTGCAGTCCAACCTTGGCTTCTTCTGCAATGACCAGTTTGTTCCTGTGTGTGCTGGATTCTCTGGTGATGGGAGGGAAGCAGTCAGACCTCAGGCTTTTCCTTGGCAATGGAGATCTGGCATGGACACAGGCATCACTGGGTGTGACTAGGGAAGGAGCCTGGACTCACTCTTGGACCAACTCTTCTCATGGGAGGATTCAAAACCTCCCCTCTGCCTTTTCTTCCCACCCCAGCAAGACCTGCAACTGAATTTTGCAGCCTTCTCCCACTGCTATAATGGGTAAAAAACTCATCTCTGATCATTACAGGGCAGATATGTTAAAGTTTGTAGCTGAAAGCTCTCCTTGCTTCACTGCTGGATCCTGTGCAAACCTCCAAGCCAACCCCCAGCCCATGCTGGTCTGAGCCCAGCACAGGGCAGCCTCTGAGGTCCCTGCCTGTGCTGAGTGGGGTCCACAAGCACCTGAGCATCCAAAGAGTGAATCCTGGAGCAGACAGTAAATTTTCATATTATTTATTTATGCAGATGTACCGTGCCCAGCTCAGACACCTGCCAGCCACACGAATCCCAAATGATGACATTGCTTCCACGATGCTACTGAACAGCTTTACATTGATTATGATCCCATAAGTGGGAATCTTTTCTTGTCATCTGAGGGTTGGGATTATTTTTTCCTTTTTAAGCTGCTTCCATTCAGCGGAAGAAGAATAAGTTTTGCAAAAATAACTCACAAGAACCCACTGCTTAGATGAACCTCTCGGGAATAGCACCAAAC
>NW_008669784.1:23524-77164 GCF_000695815.1 Acanthisitta chloris | reverse complement strand
GCTTGGTGCCCTTCCCTCACTCCATTTGCTCTGGGCACGGCTGGATTAAGCAGACCACATGCTTCTCTCCTTGCTGTGTTTGTCCCATCAGACAGAGGGTGAAATGGGGCTTTCAGCCCACCAGTGTGCCCTTCACCATTGCCCTTGCAGAGCTTGGATGTCATCTAGATGCCAACAAACAAGTCCATGCTGGGTCAATCCCCCAAGGATTTAACCACAGGCACATCAGCAAATAATGCCATTACATAGGACCTGGAGAGGGGGGCTTGGAGAGCAGTCCCAGCCCCTCATACCTTCACCCTCTTGCAAACCTCCCCTTGCCTCCCCTATCCCCACTGCCCACTCCTTGTTAGGAGCTGTCGGAGGCAGCTGGCTGCTCGTGCATTAAATTAGCAGATGTTGCGGCTACACAACATTAAGCACAACAATACTGTTAATGTGCCCTCCGGAGCCCTCTGCCTCCTCCTCACTGGGCCTCACCAGACACAGCCTCTCCGGAGGCAGATTAATTTCAACTCTCTGGATCATAATAAATTAATTTTTATTAGAAAAGGCGGGGGTGGGATGGGGGGAGAGGACAGGACTGATCTGCTGAGCTGCAGAGATTTAGGCCAGCTGTCGACCGTCTCCTGGCATTTGGGTTAGGAAGTAAATACAGAAGGAGGGGATTTTTGCAAAACACCCATCAGCCCTCCTTGCTGGGAGGAGCGTGAGGGAGGCTTGGAGGTAAGGGAGAAAAATCTGTTGTGGGGTTAATGCTGTGCCCAGTCCAGTGCTAAACAAACTGGAGGGGGGATATTTTTTTCTTACTGACAGGGAATGAGCCCTTGAAGACACCCTGCCTAGATGTGATGTCTCAAAGCAAGTCCCCACAGTCCCCCCCAGGTCTTCCTTTACTTAGATGCCTCTTTTCCACAAGATGCTGGTTGGAATAGGATTTATCAGCTTTGCATTGTCACCAGTTTTGGAGGTACATGGCACAGTCCTGACAGCCCCTGAAGCATCCTCACCCTGGACCCGATAGGTGCCCTGTATCCAGACCAGCTCCTCAGCCACAACCAGGCAGCAAATTGTAGGTAACTGACTTTAGTAACACACAGTTTCCGTGCAGAGGAGATTTTCAGCCTTGTTCTCTTGGATGCTGAAGGCTCACAGCTCCTTTTGGCTTAAGTAGGGACTGTCTGTACTCAGCACTTATGAAAATCAGCCCTAGGTCTTTGCTCAGATTAACGATCACTATGAGCACAGCGGCTGTTGGAAGCCCAGATCTTCATTTATCAGGGGGGAATGCATTGCCAGCTTTGGATTTGGAGAACGTGGACTCGGGGTCTGGCCAGCCATTCCTAGCTCCACTACTGAGCTGAAAACTTGGACCTGGTAGTTTTAGAATCAGTCAAAATAATTGCTGATGAAACTAGACTCTGGCAGGGCAATGTAGAGGAATGTGTTATCTTCTAGTGCTGTGTTAAATGATACTGACATTTCCACTGGTCATTTCAAAGGCCAATAAATGTATCCAGTAGATATGCAAAGACTGATCCCTCTCAGTATCCTGTCTCCAGCCATGGCCAGCAGTGAACACTGTTGAAGGAATGTCACGCCACAAACTCATAGTGATCCTTTACCAGGATACTCTCCCAAGCACCAGATGTGTGGCTGAGGGACTTTCCAGTGTAACTAGAATTAATATATTTTCTTGATTAATTTCTCCAGTTGTCTTTGATCATTCACGACATCCAGTGGTGATGACCTCTACAGACTAAACAGGTTTTGGGTGAAAAATTATTTTCCCTTTTCCAGCTGGTCTGAGATGCCACTTGCAAGTTTCAGCTGCTGCCTCCCTGTTCTTCTTCTGGGAGAAGAGGTGAACAGCTATTCTTTGTTTACTTCTTTCAAGCCCATTTTATCTTTATCACTTCCCTCCTTAATAATCTCTTTTCCAGAGATGAGAAAACCCTTCACTGCAACTGTGCCTTATACAGACACTGTTCTGTGCTTCATTGGTAGCTGGCTCAAATATTGATATACCTCCTGGATGTTCAACTGGTCTCTGGTTGCCAATCAAATAATTCTGGATTTTTGGTTGTCTAACTGTGGAGTTATTCTGCAGTGTGAGAGCATTGAAAGAATTGTCCTCTTCATTCAAATTTTCCCTCACCATCTTGACATGATCTAGGTTAATAATAACTGAAGGTTATGTGGAAAGTCTAAGTTTTAACCTGGACCTGTTTGACTACCTGGCTCCCAAACCAGTCCTAGGAAGAGTTGTGCTAGCAGAGCTACTGGTGAACTGTAGCAAGGCAGAGTGGGGGAAGCAGGTTTCACTGCAGAAATGCTGATAACATAGCACAAAAGCCAGGGCTGGAGCACTGGAGCTGGTTAAGCTGGAGCATGGATCTCCAGCTGTGGTGCTGCTGGATGAGGACATGGCAGTCCTCATGCAAAGAGCTGCCCATGCACCTGTTAAAGCCTTTGAAAGCTGCTGGTGTTCATCGCCTGTGGTCCTCAGCCCATGAGCATCTTGTTCCCTCCACTACAAAGACTGTGCCAACACCTGAACCTGTCACCCTGCATACTTCTCATGAACTTCCCTTTGATGGGAGACCTTGGGGGAAGGCAAACTGGAGCACGAGGGTGAAGGGGCTGGCAAGGAAAGTGGTGCTTGTGATAACACAAGATCAGGTTTCCCTGAGCTCTTTTTCAAACACCAATTGAAAACCCCTCCTGCCACTTGACAAGTTTCCAAAATCCTCTTTCTTTCCAGGATCTACCCATGGCCCTTGAGTAGGGAGAAGAGGCTGTGAAATGAAAGCCCTGTTTGCTCTGTGAAAGAGCTTGACAATGTGTTGAGAGAAAATGTTACTCACTGCCTTCAGAGCATTCAGAAAGGCATCCATTTATCTCTCTCTTTTCTTTTTTACCCCCTTCTTCTTCTAAGGAATCTCTAGTTGTAATCCCTCTCTGGGATTTTTCACAGTAGTCTGATAATGTTAATATTTATCCTGGCTCAGAGATGAACTGACAGCTCTGTGTTCTCTCTCGTTTTATCTCTGTACATCTATTAGGTGTTCTGTATGGCTTTAACTTCACTGACTCCCAACCTGGTGCAGCGACAGGTAAAACCAATCTCCATCATGTCCCTTCACCTTTCTCACCTCTCAACTCTGGTGGCTTATTTTCTATGTTTGTTTTTATAAACTTATTTATTAAAAGTCTAAAGATTTTAAGTAATGCTAGAAGCAGTTCAATGGTCAAGAGATCTGGGGTTTCTGAGGAAAATTCCTAGACTACTCCTTGTCCTGTACTAAAGAGCTGATTGCAGACTTTTGGCAGAAGGATCGTGGGGATGTAGAGACATATTTTTTGCCAGGAGTTTGTTATGTGAAGAAAAGGACCCATGAAGTCATGGAGTTTTCTTCTACCGATGGTCAGTGTTCTGGAATCTGACCATAAAGGTTAGTGAAGAGCCCATCAGGGTTTGTGTTACTCTCTGAAGAGATGCCTGCAGAATAACGACACCCAGACATAATTTGTCATGCATACAGCCAGAATTTCCCTCTCTGGGGCACAGAACAAGCCAGTGGAAAAGGGCAACAGAGGAGTTTCTTTGTATGGAATTTACACCTGCCAACACTGGTTGAACATCTGTAGTTATATTAGAGCCTCCTGCCCCTGAGTCAGATGAATACAGGGAAATCTTTGTTTGCATTTGTATTAAAATGAGTTTAGTGGTCTCATGTGTGCCAAGTATGGCCAAGAAACAAGTGAGAAGGTATCTAGACTGGCTTAAAAACTGTGTAATGGCTAAAGGAATCTTGCAATTGTTATTAAGAACCTGACTTAGAAAATGGGAATGGTTTCAGCACTTCCCCAGTGACCTCTGCAGTATCTGCAATCCACCTTCATACAGGCATAAGGATGATGTGGGAGTAGGGAATGCCCCTGAAGCCATGTACAAGATGATAGACACCCAAAGTAGTTGATTTCACCTCAAACTTCTATGATGCAGTGAGTAACCCTGGCTGAGAGCACAGATAGGACTTTGCTGGTGAATAAAATGTTGGAGATATTCTCCCTAATTTATTACTGTAGGGTTAGATCTAGCAATGTATGAAATTGCATTGAACAGATGGAACACCAGTTTGTATAGAGTATGGGTTTGCATGCAAACACACCATATTTCTAGGATTGAAGGTTTTCCTTCATCACATCTACCCTGTCCAGAGATGGACTCATTTTAATCTTCCAAGCCTTCTCTTATATGGGAAGATTGATCCCAGATCTCCTCCAGACTGCTATTTCTCCTCTAAGGAATCTCCAGATTACATCATTTCAGCTGATTTTGATTCATCTGTCATCTTCAGCAGCAAAGAAGAAAGAGTCTGAAGAACCTGAAAGTGTTGAGAAATTTTTATAACAGATGACACTAGAGGTAATGAAGACTAATGACAGATTTATTCTAAAACCTGAGTCAACTACTGTCTTCAACATCTCCCAGGATTTTTCCTTCTTTAAAAACACAATCAGTTTTGATGATGTGTTGACCTCTGATTGAAAACAAAAACAAAACCTCTGTGGATCACCAGGTTACTGCAGAAAAGACAGGAAGTCCAGCAGTGTCTGCAGTCATAAATTAAGGAAATGTGTAACTACCTTATAGTTTCAGTGAGATCAGATCCAGCAGCAACAATAAAGATCTTATGGTGTGACCACTAAATGTTTGTCAATAGTAGCATTCCCAGAGCTGGTGACTTCAAAATCCCACATTTTGAAGAAGCTGCTATATGGCAAGCTCCTAACTATGACTTAAGAATTAAAAACTGCATTCAACCAAGACTTTTTGCTGTGCAAGAAGTTATTGTTCACCACTAAATACTGACTTGCCACAGGATGACCATAAATTATTACCAGTCACATCAACAGAAACTCAGCTTGTTGTCGTACTCCTACCCCAAGTGTGGGTGCTATTTCATACCTGATCTGCATTTTTACATTGTGTACATTTCTGACCATAAGCAATAAGCCATATAGAGTTGTCTCACAATCTGGGCCAAGGTAGCTGCTGGCCAAACTGATCAAGAAATTTTTGATGTAGCTATTGATTTCTCTGTAGCACAAACTGACTATGTGGCTGAGGGAAACATCTGGACATGTGAATGCCCTGGACAGTCAGGAGCTGTGTCTTCTCTATTCTGATTCAGAAGCACTGAGAGAGAAGAGAATCGGGCTAAGACTATTGAAGGGAACAAATCATTTAATGAAAGACTAGCTATCAATAGCATGAAGAGCTTCTTTTTTGAGATCTGTTCTGCAAGCAGCAACCTCCAGAGAAAATCCAATTCCCTTAGTCCATAGTGCACTGTAGACTCACAAACATGTGTTACTTCACATGTTGGCACACCCATCTGAGTGCTCCTTCCCTCCCCATGAAATCACTGGATCACGTAGAAGGCAATCGCTGTCTACACAAATTCCATCATGCTGTGTTGGGATTGACCTAAGAAATCACTACTACCAAATTATACCAAAGCTGCATCCACACTAGGAAGTACTAATCCTGCACTGCTTCAAAAGAAAGAAAAATACATATGTTAATGCTACACCAGAAAATTCATATCCTCATTAATTATAATTAATTAATTCTTACATTGTGCCCCAGACATGGTCACTTCTCTGCCTTCTGCTGCAGAACTCCTCCCATCATCTGACCTGGCTCCTGTGAGCAAGACTCCTCAGTTAAACCAGTGGAGCTTTTCCAATTCTACTGGATCTGCAAAATATATGCAGATTTATACAGTGAGGCACACACTAAATACTCCAGGGGAAGGAGTAAAATAGACATTAATCAGATATTAAAGGACTTATGAGACAGGGAGAAATATACATTTGGGCACAGTTTGGGTTGGTTTTAAATGTTATATATGCATATATGCAATTACTATGTACATGTATCTATTACTGTTCTGTTTGAAACAACTGGATTGGATAGGATAAGAAAAAAAAAGGAAGAGGCAGGAGTTAAATACCTAATAACACTAATGTTAGGGAACTGTAGCTAATTTGCAAATGGATACCACATGGAAACACGCTTCCTTTAATCTGTGTTGCTTTAAAAAGGGGAAAAAAAAAGGAGGAGGAGGAGGCTGGGGTTAGTAAGCTATCTGACAGTCTGAGCAGCTCATCTGTTTGCAGGGATTGGGTCGGGAGCAGATATTCCCAAGTGCCTTGAGTATCAAGTACATTGGATATGGCTTTTGATCAGAGGGGTAAGGTGCTGCCTTTGCTTCCCCAGGATGGTTCACACTGGAGGCAGGTACCTCCCGACTGAGGAAGGAGGGAGGGTTTGGTGGTGGTGAGAGGGACAGGGACAGCTCTGCATTGTGTGTTTACACCAGACCCTGGCCTTTCCCCTGGCTGTGTTCCTTGTAATTTCTGGAAATCGGAAATAAGCTGATGTGATTAGAGAAGAACAGATCTGGCTTAGTGCTCTTCAAGCTTAAAAAGGTGTTAAAGACTTGACAAATTACAAATACAGAACTAATAGAGATCCTAAATAAGTATGGTTACCTAATTCCTTAACATCAAGAGGCAAAAATGAAGGGTGGCATTACTGTGATTGATGGACAGATAGTGGCCTGGCCAGGGAGACAGAGCTAAGAGCTGGGACACATCAAAAAACATTTTACATCCAGCCCACTCTGGATCTGGGTATGGACTAGTTTTTGCAGACTCTTTGCTTTGTTGATGATTTGATACTGGTGACCCAGTGGAAACAGAGTTTTGTGGTGTTGCTTCTCCTCAGGGAGGGGCCAGGCCTGGTTTTCTTTAGGTTACACTTTTTTTTGTTCTTTCCTTTTTTTTTTCGTTTTCAATGCAATCTCAAAGTCATCTTGCATTAATTAGCCATCATCTTAACGACACTGTTGCATGTTAGACGAAGAGATCTCTGAATTCAAATAAGACTTGACCCTAAGAGGGACCAGCTCCCTGGCTTTTTCTTCTCATCTCCTTAAATCTAAAAATTGCTAAGTGATCTCTGAGGCTCAGGCTTTCCTCGGAGATTAGTGTAAGAAAAGCCCCAACATCTGCAAAAGTGACTGCTTTTGACAACCGTACAGATATCTTAAAGAGCAGGAATTTCCCTAATAAAACCCCTTAAAATAAGTCTTCTTAAGATTTCTTAATGCCACAGTGATCAGTTTGCATGTTTCAGAAATTCAAGAATTTTTTATCTGCTTTGGAAAGTTATGAAAAAAAAATGAAGCAGGTTTATTTAAAGGGGAGAAGTATTTGAGATGCAGGAGAGACGGGGTAGAAAAGCTTAGGAACTGGTGATAAAACCATAAATTGTATAGCTCAGGGAATTTGCGGACTGACTAAAAATGACAAAGCAAAGCAGCCCAAGTTGGTCATCAGAATAATAACAAAGAGGACTTTTACCAAGGGAAAAAAAAAAAAGCACGTGGACCCTCTGGCATTCCATAGGCAATTTAAATAGCTTAATTCGGCATTGTTGTGATAGCCATATGCCTGATAGCCTGTGGGCCAGATCCTCTGCTGGTGTAAAGCTCAGGCTTTTCCACCTATTCAGCAAAGCATCCCTATTAAAGACAGTGTTTAGGCATCTGCTGAAATGTAAGTGTGTACTTAGATCCCAACAAAGACACTGGGAGTTAGCATCTCAAGGAAGCTGCTCTGCATATGGAGAGGTTAGGTGAGTATATCCTGGAGCTGGGGCATGAGCCCCTCACCCGAATTTGTCACGTATTTCTAAATTCTTGGATGTTGGCACAATAAACTGGTATGCCTGTGAGATCCCAAAGCACGAAGAGATGCTGCTGGATATATCTGTAGGCTTCTGGGGCTTGATCCTTCACTCCTTTTCCTGCCTGGAGGCTGGTGTGAATGCATGGATCTCCAGCATGGTGCATCGTGTTATTGTGGCTGTGTGTGCTGAGTGGGATAGGATTCTGTGCTGTTTCTTCCAGGAGTAAAATTCAGCCTGATGTTGTCACTGCAGCAGGGCAAGTTGGGCTGAAGGTGTCAGAGGAACCCTCAAACAAGAGCTGTCAGTACCTGTGTGTGCAGGGGGTGTGCAAATGCAGCCTGTGCTTACAGTGGTGACACCATTGACATGATCATACCCAAGGCTGGTTCCTTGAGTTGAGTTTCAGTGAAAAAGTCCCACTGAGGGCAGGGTTACTAAAAAATTTGGGAAGGTCGTTTAGTTAGTTCTCTTGCTATTTTTTTGGGGGAGGAGGTTGCCAGTTTGTGGGTCTGCAATAAAACAAGGAAATTTAGGTGTCTGAATTTCTGATATCTTTCTGCTTGCCTGCTCATGTACTTTACTCCCATGAAAAATGAGTAGGTTTCAGCACCAGATATTCCCATTTGAAATTTTGTTTTCTTTCATTTTAATTTCATGTTCTAGAAAGATCAGAAGGAATCCAGGCAAGACACAGTCATTCACCGTGGTGATTTCTATAGCAGCTAGAGAGAAGGATAAAATGGAATTCTATCAGGCATAGACTATACAGGGATACACTTAGACATATTTAATTTGCAGAGAGAGGATGCTGATGATCTATGTCTCTTGGTCTACAAGATCATAATTGACAGGGTGAAGGAATAATTGGGGTATAGCACAGATTTTTATGCAAGAACTGGCTGTAGGTCCTGGATATTTGTTGCAGATACATCCCACGTGCCTCAGGTGCTGTGGAATGGGGCAATGAGAGGCAATGGGAACCAACATACGAGGCCCCACACAATGATTTTTCCTCCTCCCTTCCCTTCATGGGGACATTTTTCACCTCTGTTTTAGAGCAGAGGGACATACCAGAATTACAGACTAACCCACTGAAACCAAAAAATCTGGTGCATGCCCAGCCCTAGCAAAGGTGGAGCAGGAAACAGATCAGGGATTAGACCCACGAGGGGACATAGGTTCACAATTACCATGTTAAGCCCTTCAGTCCAGCTGTACAGACTCTGAACTACCACCCACCTCCTGCTTGACCCTGGGTGCTCCTTAAATCTTCATGGTGTGCTGGTTTGCAATGCTAAAATTCCCAGGTGCTGAAGAGATGTGTTGCAGGGCCTCCTGGGAGCAACCCCATCATGCCTTGTCTGAGCAGCTCAGTGCCCCTTACCAGGTCCCCGAGATATTTTTCATCCTTCCTTACCCATGATAGCTGCCTAGTAAGGACTCTCAAAGTCCCCACAAGAAACAGAGCAGTGATGGTGGTGGTAGGGATCAGAGAGGGTAGTAGAAGACCTTGTAGCAAGCCTGTTTATCCCCTTTATCTGTGTGTGCATCTTTCCTCTGGCCCAGTGACTTGGTAAACAATTTTTAGAAGTTAGAAAGGACTAACCTGTAAGGACTTTCATTTGGAAAGGACCTGCAATGACCATCTAGTCCAACTGCCTAAGCACCTCAGGGCTGACTAAAATTTAAAGCAAATCCTAGAGTTAAGGTTATCCTAGGGCTGAATACATGAGTGTCTGTAGGTGGGAGACATTGGGCCACATCCCCTCAGACAGGGATGTAAATAAATACCTTGAGGGAGTGTAACAAGACGTGATGCTGTGTGATCAACCTTAGGATTTTGCAATATTTTACTGGAAAGCTTAATATTTTTTCTTACAAAATGTAGGGTTTGGGGTTTTTTTGTTCATGTGAGGTTGTTTTTGTTGAGGTCTTTTTTTTCGGGGGTGAGGGGGTTGGTTGATTTGGTTTATTATTTTTTTAAGATGGAAAGCAGGACATTTTGTTAATGGCAGCATCTCAGAGTGCAGGCTTCACAGGGGAAAACCAGACCAGGCAAATTCACCTCTCAACCTCTCTGTGTCTCAGGTTCCTTACCTGTGAAATGGGCACAAGGTTGCTTAGACTGTCTCTTCCAATATGCCCCTACTCCAACATAACATAAAAGGTGAAAATTAAGGCTCTGGTGTCTTATCCCTATGCAGCAGAATCAAAAATACTGGTCTGAGTGAGAAAAAATTGTACCACCGTAAGGGAAGTTTTTTTTAGGACACTGCAGATACAGATTTGCTGGCAGCTGCCTAAAACTAACCAGAACTTGGAGCAAAAAAAAAAAAAAACACCTTTCTGGTTTTATATCTCAATCAGGAAGAACTGTCCTTTTTAATTCAAATGCCGGGGTCTAGAGTTGTTTTCCCTGCAGATGCCGTGTTGTATTGGGAATATCAGGAGCTGCCAATTGCAATAACAGTTTCTAATTCCAAATTAATTCAGTGTAAATGAACTGTCAAGAGAAGATTGATTTGTTTTGGTAATTGCCCTGATGCAGGCTGCTGGGTGACAGTGGGAAAGAGCAAAGAAGGGAGCTTTGGCAGGTCTGACTGAGCCTAAGGGTGGATTGAGGAGACGGAGACCTAGCTGCAAATATCATCTGTCAGGACCGCTGCTGAGCCCGATGCTTTTCCCAGCCTTCAACTACATCTTCAGGAATGAAGCCAATGCTGCAAAATGCTCTTTGAATTAAAGACATCAGTGTGTTAAGCAATTAGGAAAGGGGGGAAACAGAGACCCCCTCCACTGGAAGGGCTGCTCTTCATTCAGCCCCCACCTGTGCTCTGATGCTGGGCCACTGGGCCAGTAGCCCTCACCTCCTCCAGGGTGGCCAAGGGGCAGTCTTCTTTGCCTCATGGCTGGGAAGGGCTGAAAATGAGGGACCCACGGCCAGGCAAGGCTGGGTGCAGGAGGCACAGGGCTGCCTGCTAGGGCACGACTTGCAACACGGCACATTTCATGCTGCCTGAGGCAGATGGAAGAAGTTTGATTCCCTGAGTACCTGCATGTAGATGTGTCTGATCTGCTGAGCCCTTCCCAAGGGCTTCATCCGCCACCACAGCGTGTGGAATCCATCTGTTCACAGACCTGCACCAGCACCACTCAAGTCCATCCTAATCCTGTAGGGTCCACAGCATGAGCATCAGCTATGGGTATAACCAAAAAAGGTATTTCAGCAGAAAATTCAATATTAAACTTCCAGCAGTGAGGGAAAAGGCTGAACAAGTCAGGACATCAGGAAGCACCACTGTATGTAACCCAAAAGCAGACTCTGAAGGGTAGACACGGGGCATTAGCTAATTCAGCAACCTGTAGGTGCCTTAAAAGGAACAATGCCTATGTGATTTTTAATCCATGTTACAGGTAAATATATAACCTTTGTTAAAATGACTCCAGCACAATATAGCACTCAGACTATTGCTACTGTCTGCAAAACAGCAAGGAAAGAAAACTCCCAGGGCAAATGACACAGTAAACTCCCAAATGTTAATGAAGTTGCTTGCTAAAGCACTGCCAAACCAGCTAGCTTTTGCTTGCTGTATTTTTGGGGGTTGCTTTTTGTGCATGTGCTTAAATTCCCTGATCAATACAGGTGCTGTGTGACTGAATTGCTAATGGAGTCTGTAGATTAGTTTATCAATAGCATTTAAATACTTTTCACACTTGCAGTAGATTTTGAATTATTTATTTGTTTCTGGTCAATTACTTATGATCTCATTAGCATTAGTCTGTAAAGTGATACTAGACATGCTGGAATACTTTAAAGATTTTGTGGCTCTGCAACTTTTTCTGGGAGAAGGAGGTGTCAGGGCTTAAACTCACAAAATCCAAGTCCTACAAAGAGTCCTTTCTCAGACACGAGATCTGCTAGCAGGAGGGGAGTGCTCAGAATCAGCTTTTTGGGGAAAGGATGGAGACAAGCTTGTAGGTCGCCTGCTGCCCTGGAAAGCTCAGCCTTTACAGTGATTCCTGAAAATGGGAGGAAAGAAAACTGCCATGCTCGTGCTGAATTTGTGGCACAGAACCATTTACGGCTAAGTCTGGGACCCCACAGAAACCCTATAAATGAGATGGAACACGAACTGAAGACACTTGAGTCCCTTTCTCTAGTCTTCAGAACAAATCCATTCATCTTCCTAATTAAATGAGTCAGAAAAATGCAAAACAATCTCATTTCATATGTTGTTTTGTTCTGATTTGATGGAGGAATTGTTGCATTGTCCTGACTGACATTACAATTGTCTTTCAGTCTTTTGATATGTCCAATGTGGACTCCACATAAAGCTCATAACAAGCTGAATACATCTCAAAAGGGGAAGGGTTGTGCCTTAAAAACATTGGCAGTATATAATTTATAAGTATTATCAATGTACTTTAAGAAGGGGAAAGCAGATTAAACGTAAAGCCAGGATAGAAACCAATAGGAAGAGACAGTAGGAATGTCAGTTGAGGAAGGTTGTGGTAGGAGGAGACTATTTAATCCTTAGCAACGACCTGTGATGTCCCAGTATTCTGTCACAAACAACAAGAAAGCTGTTATGAAGCTGTGGAACAAAACCAGGACTTTCTACCTTGGGCTAAAAGAGAAGTATATTACCCAGGAAGTCTGAAGCCACACTGGGAAAAAAATATCTCTAGGAGTCACCCATGCTATGACTGCTCTCAGGTGGGCAGTGGGCTCTCATCACTCATCTCATGAGCCTGTTGAAATGTGAGAACAGCTAAGGAGGTGTCATACTGTGAAGTGTAATGTACGGTATTGTCTTACCATCCTCAGGCTTTGCTCCATGGCTACTCCACTACTCTATGCAGGGGCAGGTGTATTGCTCTTTTTCCAGATCTCACCCCTTCATCTTTGACTTCAAGACAACTGATTGCAGCCAGGTCATATTATTAAGTACAGCTCCAAAAACTTCCAAGATCTTCCTCACCTCCTACAGAAGCATCCACACAACTTCTTCCGGTGGATTTACTTCAATCCTCCCACTTTGAGGTCTCATCATATACTAATTGTACATTCCATCATGCACTGACAGCACTGTAGAGATATTTTCCATAGCCAAGTTGTCAGCTTCAGAGCATCTTCTGACATGGCCTGTATGATTCACCTTAACCACTTAAGGACAGTGCACAGAAAGAGGAAACAATACTCAGAGCTGTGTTTTCTGTCAGCCCTTTGAGTACCTCTGAACTCTGTGGGCATGATGAAAAACCCTGCTTCTCTCCATTTTTGGTGTCAGAGTACTTTTTAGTTAGAACAATATGTTCTGTATATTCCTAAGTATAGATATAGTTAGGACTGGACCAGGATCACAAATTGCTCACAAATGTCGTTCCTTCTTCTCTGTAGTCATCATCACATGTAAGTTGTTTCCTCTCCCCCTCAATACCTGCTTTTTCCCTGGTTAAGGGAAAGTGGGCAGGCAAGAAAAGGTTTCTCTGCTCTTTGGCTGCTCTGGTGGAATAACCAGGATGATAAGTTAAATCTTCTTGGAGGTCTGGTGGACATCAGTCCTGGAGAGTGAGAAGAGGGAGCTGGGATAGACACACTTCCATCCTCTCTTGCAGCAGAGCTTGTGGCTGCAAACATTGTTATGGTGATAAGAGGCACAGATAGGAGAGCCCAAGATGTCCCTGTAAGATGCCTCTACTGGCCCTGAGGAATCCTATAACAATTTGCAAATGTGAACTGCTATTCCTTCCACATACACTGTATGCCATCAGCAGAGAAACTCAGATCCAATTTGGAGGCAACCGGTGACACGTCACAAAAATGAGAGCAGGGAGTCCCACTGAACCCCTTGGGGAAGGGTGGCAGAGCAGTCACAAGAAACTTGAATGCTGTACAAGAAGTATAGTGTTGGTTTTGGCACATACACACATTGTCTCCCTCCTGAAAGGTTCAGGGACCATGCAGGACACTGAGTCAGCTGAATCTCTGATAGAACACTTTCTCCTTTCTCTCCTCTTTTGTCTTCTTTTCTTTTCTCTCGCTTTCTTTTTCTTTTTCAGTTCAGCCTAAATAATGATCTAGGACAGCACTGTCTCTTTAAAGGTGGCCTTTTTAAGTGCAACCTAATCTTCTTCTATCCACTTGGACCTTGGATTTAAAAAATTTCACCAATCCGGATTTCCAAATCCTTGCAGATTCTGAGGGGGCTTGTTTATGGAAGTATCCTTTAGAAAACGGCTTAGACTTTAAGATGAGGAAACGCAGGGAGCTAATGTGAAGATTTAGGACTTTCTAGGAAGCTTGCAGTGCCTAAGCCCTGCTTGCTTGAGCAGTCTGAAGGTCCTTTTGCAGACTAAGAGGGATTAATACCCCTTTAACCAGCAGGGCTATGCACACATTCATAAATATACCATCTCTCTCTAATCGCTTCGCTCCCTAATCCACAATGATTTCTTAGGAATTATCATTTTATCTCAGCTAAATAAGCACATTCCTTGTGCTTTCCTGTAGAAAAATAAAATCTCTCAGAAGCTATTCTTTTCAAAAGTGGTGCCATGAAAATCAAGCTTTTCTTTAAGACCTTGAGTAAATAAAGGAAACTTTGTTTATTTGCTTCTCAAGCGAAGGGCGATCGGTCACATCCTCTGAGCATCTGCCTGCTGATCCACCCGCTCCCGTCTGAAAGACTCCCCTGGAGTCAGGATCAGGCTTATTTGTTTGCCCAACACCTAGTGAGGTGACAACACCTCTCTGAATGCACAAAAGTCAGGTGGAAAAGGTTTTTGCAAATTACTGCTAATATCAATGTGATGATTGCTTAAAGAGACCATTTTTGAGACTCCCAAATAGTTTTCATGTTTATTTTGTAGATATTTTCTTTTGCTTTTCAGGTTTGATGGGTGTTTTATATAGTTTTAATTTCTGCATTTCACTTGCTGAAGCTCAGCTACCTTACACAGGACTATCAGTCTTGATTTTAGGGAAAGTCACCTTTTTTTTTTGCAAGGTACTGCTCTCTGGGTTCTCATGCAGCAATATCATGTGGATATAAGCACATCTGGGTGTATGGGATTGATCTTGGGGCAGGGAGGAACTACAGGTAATAAGGACTTTGACTTCTAATGGCATTTTAAACAGAAAAGAAAATAGTCCTTTTTATTGCTAAGAATATTGCACAGAAGTCAGTATTTCTTTGGTAAATCATTCCCCACTTAGGCTTTGGTTTCTAAGATCACTTTCAAATCCAGAAATGAGTTCAGGCAAATTCCAGCTGAAGTGAAACACTCAGCTCTGGGAGAGGCTTTGAGTTTAATATAAAAAAAGCCTCTGAATTTCCTCTATTTCTAATTCTTACTCATTTTAGTTAAATTCTTGCCTTCTATCACAAAAAATACATGTAACCTTGAGAATCAATACAGCTGTGCTGCATGGGGAGCTCCAGCATCTATAGGTTTTAAAGTTCATAGGTCAAAAAGTAGTAATAAAATATTTATACTGAAAGATTTTATTTTTTAAATAGAATTAATTGGGACAATATGAAAGATAGTTGTAGAAAATCAAAACTGTTTTGGACCCATTCTATTTATTTAACACAGGTATTTGAAAAATAATTTGAGATGCAAATTAAAAAATATGACCCTTCCCTTAGTAGATATAATAATGATAAATGAAAAATTAGAGCTATCTCCAAGTATTTCCAGAATTCAGTGGTATTTGAATCTGTGTTTTCTTTTATGTCCCTCTCTACTGAGACCATTCAATTTAATAAGAAATGAAATAGTGTGACAAATCTGCTGCAGCCTTTTATTACTTACAGTCCCTATGGGCTTTATTTTTTCCTTGTCCCTTGCCCCCTCCCCGTGCACTCAGTGGTCAGAATAGAAATACAGAAGCCATAACATGAAAATGTAGATGTCCTACAATGAAATCTTGGTCCCAGTGGGTGTGTTTGCAGTGAGCACCATGGGTTGCTGGTTATGCTGCCCACGTTGCCCTCAGTGTGCGGAGGACTGACCCTGATCAAGGTCCTCTACAGAAGATGTGGAAGAGTCCCATTCCCTCTCTTTGTGCCAGGAGATCCATCAGTATTTGCTGTGCCTGCAGCTGGGCTCAATGTAGATTGGCTTTTGTCCACCCCTGCCTGCACATGAGGACCTGTATTTGTAGCTCATGTGAGCTCAGGGATGGGACTGACTGAACTGAAGCACTATATGAATGAGTGTTCTCGTAGCAAGCCCATCATTTGTGGAGATGTGCCTCCAGTTGTTGTTGGAGGGTGTTTTCCCAACCCTAGCTCTGCCACCATGGCATCTGCCACCTTCTTTTGCTGTTGTTGGCAGGCCTTCAAAGCAGCCAGACCAATAGAGAGCTGATATTCCTGGCTCTGTTTTTCACCCTGTGTTTGTGATCATAGTGGGTTTCCTCATGGTATTAAAGGACTTGGAGTCCTTCTGCCATGAGGGTATTTCCATTGTTATTTTCCTAAAGTCTTCTTGCAACAACAAAAGTATCCACAGTGCTCCAAAGGCTCTCAGTTAAACCTGAGACTGATCCGACTTAAGGGAGATTTCTACCTGGGCTGAGACCCAGGCTTCACATCTTTCCATACAATGCTTTGCCATAATGCTCACTGAAAGCCTGAAAGTGGCTGGGAGGATTAGCTAATGGGTAATTTAAATGGGTCATTTCATAAGAGATGTGTATGATAGGCAAGCTTGAAGCCTTGCTTAAACCCTGTAGCTTTGTCTTGTCACTGCGTGTCTCTTTGTGCCCTTGCCATATGTCTCTTGGCTACATTTTCTGTTCTGATCTTCCACCCCATCAATTGCAGAGCTCTTTCTTTGCATTCTCAGCCAGTCTCAGCTAAAGCCCGTGTTTGTCATTGGGAGTCATGGACTAGGTCTTCAGACTCCATCTGACAATGAGTCTTCACCACATGGAAACAGAGAAAAAAGATAAGTAAAAGAGCTTTATATGTGTCTGGACATACATACACAGATATATTCTTTCTTTTCTTATCTTTGTGCTTCTCTTTTAGACTGAAAGATCTAAAGGGTAGGAAATTTGTGATAGTGAGCCCAGAAAAGGCTCCTAATGACAGGCATATTTACTGCGTACCCTTGACTTAATAATCCTCATTAGAGCTGGAAAAACAAACATATTATGCCTCAAACTGTAAGAACGACTTCTAATGGAATTTGAGGAATTAAAACATGGAACGAAGCTTTATCAGCCTGTTGCTAGGAGAGCTGCAGTCTGTGTTTGCTTAGGGAATCATCATCAATAATCCCTTAATCTAATCGCAAAATATAGAAAGCTGCTGCACCAGACTGACCCTATTGGATGCAAGCAGTAAGCAACAGAAGAGAGTGACGGGGTTACCCAATAGCAGCTGTTGAGTTATGACTGTATCCAGGAGAAGACCATGTGTGCAGACACCTTGGAAGCATATGAGGAGGCTTTTTTTTTCAACAAATGGACCTCAACAGAACAACCAACCATGTTGCAGTATTTCACCAGGAGCAAAAGGATCTAAATGCACAAGAACAAGCATACAGGGTCAGGCCAACTGCTGCTGGAAACAATGTTGATCCTATTTCTGAAAGTGCCCCAAAGGGAGGGTACAGGAAAGACTGGGGGATACTTTTCCAGGATATTCTCTAGCTTCTGGCACTTTGCTCTTTGGTCCTAGAGAGCCAGTGGTGGTATCTTGGAATGGAACATCTCTTTTTTTGTTCATGAATTTGTTCATTTGCCTTTTGAAGTAACATGAAATCTTAATATGCAAAACATCACTTTTTGAGAAGTTTCATAATGTATTTATAAGGTCTGACTGTGTTTAGTTTGGTTTTCCATTTGTTAGTGCCCTTAGATTATGTCTACTTCTTGTACTGGAAGAAACAGTGAAGAAATAACCCTTATTTGCTGCCTCTGAGCTTCTTGCCGCTTTGTAGAGATACAAATGCTATTTCAGATGCTTTCCTAGGCGTGTATGAGCCCAAGGAATGCAAAACCTTTACCATAATCTTATATAATTGTGTTTCCATCTCTTTGAAATTCTTAAATAGTGAGCTTGCAATCCAAAGACCTAAATAAAAAATGGTGTAAAAAATGGTGCTATTATTTGAATTCATGTTTGAAATTGTGTAAACCTTAATGCACTTGGTGTGTGTACAACATGCAGTGGTGTTTGTGTGCATGTGAAAGGAGAAGTAGCAGAGTGCAGTAGTAAATTGCCACTCAACCCATTGAACAGGTGGTAGTAATTTCTGGGCGGTCACAACAGAGCCAAAAACAACCTCCAAAACTTGCTGCACCAGTCAACAAATGTTTCTGACTTTTTGCTGATAAAGTCCTCTGAAGAACCATTCTGGCAGCAAAGCTGGAGACTTCAGTTTCTTTTCATATGTTGACAGTGCAAAAAGATGAAGGTTCTATTTCAAGGTGAGTACACTGGCCCTGGGTCAAATCTCTCATAAATCACTGTCTAACTCTTGCATCTCCCATCCAGTGCCTAGGATAAGCATTGTGATTTACTGCTTAATTCAGAACTCGATCCAAAGTCAATTGAAGTCAGGAGGTTGATGCCAAGAAGTTCAGCCCCTAAGGCTATTTAAGTGGGACTTATTGAAGAAGAGACTTATAGACATGAACCTTCTGTCTCCTTCTTTTCACTGCTTGTCATTTTGATCAATTTATCTATGTTTCCCCCTCCCATCCTACCTCCTGGATTTCTGATTTCCACCATAACTCCAAAGTCTGAAAAGCAGTCAATGTCAAAGTTTTTCTTGTTCCATGAGAGAGGGGCCAGTCTGGCAGGAAATGCCCACCTGAACGGGTGAAGCAGACAGTAGGGGACAGTCTCTTTTTGCTGAAGCTGACTTGAGCTGAACCTGGCCTGAAGAAGATCCAGAACTTCAACCTGTGTATTTTACCCTGGACATCTACATTTCCTTCCCAAGTGGGAGAACTCATTATAGCTGTTGTCTATAATATCCATCCTTCTCCCCACTGAGAAGTGTCTAAGATAAGGTCCACCCAATCTCAGTCTGCTATACCTTTCCCAGTTGCTGGGATAATTCAAGGTCCATTCTTCCATCTTGTCCCTGAGACCAGGCCCTCCAAGCCTCTGGGCTATGAATAAGACCTTGGTACTTCAGAGCCCTAGACAGCACCAGGAGGCCATGCTGAGTGGGAAAGACACAAAGACCTGGGAGCCTTTGATGATGTCTTTGGATAAAGCCAAACTGGTTTTCAAAGAACAGCCAGGATAAGTATGCATAAAGGTCTTGTTATCATGAAGGCTTTGCTGTTCTTTTCAATGCCTTCAGCAATATCCTCAACTTTCAGAGGAACCACACATTTTGGTCCTATCAAAGGGTAACCAGTGGCCTTGTTTCTTCCAGGATAGAGACCTTGAAGAGGCTTTAGGGATCTGCCTGGACCTAATAGTCCTGGGAAGTCCTGTTACACCATGAACTGTGAAGTGTGATTAGAAGATAAGATCACTGCCATGCCACTCACCTATGTTGGGTCTGAGATGTAGTAAGGTCCCAGCCTCTCTCTCCTGCAAGAACTGCCAAGGTCTTCGTGCTCTACCAGGCTACTTGTTTTCCAGAAACCCAGAAACTTCCCAGCTGTCTACAAAAGTACCTCTTGGAGACCTGTTTAATGTGGTTGACATTGCCAATGGATTCAAAGACATTTTGGGGAGGAATAGTGGGGAAGGAGCTGAGAAGATGACAGATGGGTGCACACATGTTGGCTGATTGTATCGATCTTTCAGGAAGTCATGGAAAGTTGTGACTATAGCAACACAAGAGCTTCCATGGGCATCCCTCAAAGCCCATTGCAGTGGGCAGTACAGCCCCACCTGCCTGAGGATGGGAGGGAACAAACATGGTTAATCTTGAGGTTCATCTTGTTTTGCTACTCCCCATGGTTAATCCCCTACCAACAGTGCTGCCTGCAGGAAGGTGAAGCTCCACCCACGCTTGGCCACTTCCAGCCTATTAGTGAGGCAGCAGCCAATTCAGAGCCAGCTCTTCTCCTGCCCAGTAGTGACCTCCCATTCAAATTCTTGGGGGAAGGACCCCCATCACATCAGACCCTGGGAATGCACAGGCTGGTCTGTGGCTGCAGTCCCACACAGCCTGACAGGAGATGAGGAGAGCTAGGGTAGGGCTGAGCCCTGGTGGCCTCTGTTCTGACCATATGGTTACAGCACTCTTGAATCTTGTCTAACAGTGATTTTCCTTAAATGCAATCCTTTAAGGTGTTAAATCTAGCTTTAACTTATTTGGCTGATCCAACTTAGATCAGATTATGTTTGTATTTATTGGGATTTATGGATGTATGATTGCCTCTGAGCCCATATGGACAGCTAATTTGTCAATTAGAGCAATGCAGATCATTGCGAAGGCATGGCAGAGGCTGTTAAGCACCATTATCGGTTTCAACCAGGTCTGACCTTGAGACAGACATTTATTTTGTCTGACAACCTTTTATTCTCACTGCCAGATTACAGATGTGTAAATTGGGCTAAAACCTTGAATATTCATCTTAGGTATGTCAAAAAAAAATCAGAACTTGTTGGAGATGAAGAATATGACAGGGAGAGATGTTGAGCTGCGTGCAGAGAATGGGACTTGCTTAGATGTTTCTTTGTATTGTACTTGTGGCAGTGGCAGGGTTTGGGGCCAGGATGTCAGGATAGTGCCCTGGGAGTCTAATTAAAAACAATAGTAATTTTCCAAGAAGAAAGAGGTCAGCTCTGATTGCTAATTAAAGGCTATTATTCCTATTTCATTGTAGCTATAGCAAGGGCAATTTTCCTCTAAATCAGAGGTAAAGTGTGTAGGCCTGGCAGAGGCAGCTGATACCTCCATGCTGGCATCATCCCAGTGACAGGTAGAAAGGCTGGGACAGTCCTGCAATTCTGGGTTCTGAGCATGCACTGTTGGCCCATGTCCAGTTTTTCCTTTTTTTCCCTAAGTCCTTTTCTGCAAGACTCCTCTCAATTGCTTCTTCTCCAAGTCCATACTCATGTCTAGAATTGCCCCAACCCAGGGGCAGCACCTTGCACTTGAACTTGTTGAACTTCATAAGCTTCCCATGGGCCCACTTCTCAAGGTTGTCCAGGTCCCCCTGGATGACATCCCATCCTTCAAGAGTGTCAACTGCACTGCTCAGCTTGGTGTCATCCACAAACTTGCTGAGGGTACACTCAATCCCACTGTCTGTGTCATTGACAGAGATATTAAAGAGTTCTGGTCCAAAGACACAGCCCTGAGGGACACCAGTTTCCACTGGCCTCCACCTGGACATAGAGACATTGTCCTTAGTGATGTTGTACTGGCTGTCTCAGAAGATGGTGATTGGCCTTGGAGGTGTGTTAGAAGGCTGGGTGGGATGGAAAGAAATTCCTGGTATGAAATCATCCCTGTTCTTCTGTCCCATCAATCTGTTCAGATATGCCATGGTGAGCTGAGCTGCCTGTAAATGTGAATGTCAGATGGGTTTGGGCCAGCTATCTATATAGGTTAAATGGGTACTTCAGGTTTTGTCTCATCTAGTTATTTAGAAACCAGGTGACTAGTAATTTTCTATGACCAAGGGATAGGGTATCTGATAGAGGAGGAATGAATTGTCCTCTACAGGTACTGATCTCCCCACTGAATTGAGAAAGAACTTTGACTACTGGCTTAAATGAAATGCCTACTTTTAAACAGCTACCATCAAGTGAGATGAATGCTGCTGTGGGTATGGGATGCAAATGTGGGCCTGGAGAGGGGAGCTAAGTGCTTCTTAACCAGCTTCCTTACCTTCCTCTCAGGCTCCCATGACCACATTAGTCAGATACTTCATAAATCATGTGTCTGAAAGAGCAATTGTTCCGCACACGTCTCAGTGATCCTGCACTTGTCACCTTGACCATGGTGTTTTACAGAGAGCAAAAATTATACCCACACCTGTTAAAGGAGAAGACTAGGCACTAAGGAATAAGATGGTTTTAGCAATATGCCCCCAGCCTTATTGGTTTGTAAGGGACTTCATTCTGTAGATGATTAAGAGATCTGAATTTGTCAATTTGCTATCAATACTGAATCATATCTATTGCAGTCATCAAGTCTAGAATCTAAATCAAGAGAGATTTTGTTGGGTTTTTTTTTCTTTTCTCTAAGAAAGTATAGATTTAGAAGGGCCTGAGCAGTGGGAAAACCTAACAGTTTTGCCAAACTGCTTAATAAATTGAAGAAAGGGGAAGACAAGAACATTTAATTTCAGTCATTCACAACTGGCTGTTGTTCCCAATGAAACCATTTTGTTTCTCTCTAGTTGAGAAAGGGAAACCTCATTGACGCTGCTATGCCTGGAGAGATCCATTGACTAGAGTCCCATAGCATGAGCGCCTTGGGTGAACAAATACCCCACAGTGGAAAAATTCAATACTTAAAATAATAAGCATGAAAAATATTAACTCTTCAGAGTGAATAGTGTGGTGCTTGTTTACCAAATGGGATGTGTAAACCCATTACGTAAAATGTCTTTCATCGCCCATATGCTTTCTAAACTAATCAGCTTTGAATCCTGCTAAATCCCAGATTGAGATAACAAATGAAGAGCTCAGCTCACTGGAAGAAAGGCAGCCTCTTTCTGTTGGGTATTAAAAAGAGTCAAAGGTCACATATTCCCCATGTGGATCACCCTAAAAAGAGATCATGCTGATAACACCTATGCTTTTGCGTGCTAAGTAAGTATTACTGAAAGTGAAATTCATGTCAAACACAACTAAAGGGCAAAGTTTCAGATTAAAGCTCACATGATGTCTTTGCACAGGATGGAACATCATATCCTAAAAGAAGATTTTGCCTACCCAGTCATATTATGATGGTATTTACAAGGCAGGCATGGAGATGCTGTTGGCTGACATGTCATACCACACAAATGAGAGCAATTTTCTTCTGGGCTGCATTTGGGGTGGCCATTCTGCTACTTGTCATCAGATACAAGCCACTGCCCCTTGCCTGGAGATGTGGACCCATGAGGAGGACCATTGTGATTTGGAAAGAAGATGAGGTGTCTCACAGCATGCCTGGTGTGCAGGCAGTGCCAGTTGGGCTGTCCTAGGAGGCCCTCCTTGGGGCAGCTGCAAGCCAGCAGTGGCTTCAGTGGAAGTGGGATTGTTTGGACAGGCATTTTTACAACTTTCACTTTTTGATGTGTTTCTGTAGTATTTTCACTGAAGGTGAGCCAAACCTGACCTTCAAATACAGTTTCTACAAATATTGTTTGACCCTCCTGTAGATAGTTTGGTGAACAAGTGTGTGTCTGGGGCTATCTGACAGCACAAGATACCCTTCATGGCACTGTTACATGGGCTAGTGATGAAGCAGGTGCAGAAGACAAGATAAACTGGGCTTCTCCAAAAAGCAGGCAAGAGTGACACTGGGACCTCCACACTCACAGGCTGCGTTAACACCTGCAGGAAATAACACTGTCCCTGAATCACGCCTATGTAAGGCCTATGGTCCAGTTCATTCCAATAGAAAGATGTCAGGTATTATCTTCTTTCTAGCCCATGCTTTGTGCCCCTCACAAAATATGTCAGGTGTTGAGCACATTTGATCTGAAATTTCTCTAAGTGCCAAATAACTTTTTATCACAGCTATTTCCCTCCCAGAATGACTGTTTTGGATCCCCCCTCACTTACCTTCTATTTTTCTTTTCAAACCCCGAATACTTTCCTCCAGTTTTTAATTTTTATTCTTACAGTAAAAACTTTGCTTCTTTGTCAGCTGTCAATTGCTTTAAAAAATGCAAGTGTAAGCACAAAATTTTCAGCAACTGCAAAAATTGTTGATTGATCAACAGTTTTCACAGAGGATGGATCTATGTTTTTCCATAAGGCTGTCAAATTTATACTGACAAGGGTTCTGTAAGGTATTTCCCTGAACATTTGTATCTATCTGTGCCTACAGTCAACAGATTGCTTGCCAGGAATTAAAGATGACCAGTCTAGCTAAGCTGCCATCTCATGTTTGTTGTCCTTTTGTCCAGTATTTCTCAAACCATTTAAAGTTTTAGTATTGTTTTAGGAGCTGATCACAGGATATCTCATTTGGCACTGGGGTACTTGGTGCCAAGCCCTCTCTTGACTTAGTTCCTCCAGATCACTTAAGAGCACCTCAGTTGTGCTTGATTTGGACTTCTCCACCCCAGAAAGATGGACTAAACCCATCCTTGGTTCCACACTGTGTTTGAACAGGTTGGATGAGGAGCTGACAGGTTTGTGGACAGTGTTGATGTACCCTCGCTATTTTCTGATCATTGGAAAACTGTTGGTGTTCCTGTTGCTTTAACTTTGGTGCTCCATGGGTTGAGATTTTAGGAGAAGCCTCTAGACAGATCAGCTCTTGAATGCCAAGAAGGATATCATCACTCAAACTCATCATTCTTCTATGGCATAAAACTGTTCTTGGCTAAGGGCTAGATTAAGCTCATCTATTTGAGTTAACAAAGAGAAGGTTAAATGGTGACTTGATTTTCATCTATAAATACCTTCCCAGGAAGCAACGTTCTGGTAGCAGACAGCTTTTTAATCCAGCAGACAAAAGCTGAAAAAGACCAATGATTAGAAGATGAAGCAGATTGATTTAGAGCAGAACTGAGGGACAGATTTTTAGGAGACAGGAGGATTAACCATCAATGAACTTCTCTGAAGGGTGTTGGGTTCTCTTCTTTTCCCTTCTTGGTGGCACCAACCTTCTGTTTGCCCAGACCTGGATCCTAGAAAAGCAAGTTGTAACAGGACTTTGTGGAAGAATGAAACAATTTTTGGTTTTTTTCCACATTGCATCTCTGTTTGCACAAGCTCATCTTTCCACTTGTGCTTCCTACCCTGCAGATGACCCCAGTGCACAAAATTAGTCTTGGACATGCTGGACATGAAAACAGCTGCCAGATTCAGACTACAGTTATCCCTAACTTTGGATCAGAAATACACTGATTATAGGTTTTCAAATAATTTTATCATAGTGGAACTGATTACAAAAGTTAATAAGAAAAAAGGTAGATTTTTTTGAATCAGCAACAGAAAAGCCTGTAAAAGAAAAACAAAAGTTCAAGAAAAAAAAATAGAAAGCAGAAAGAGTTTGTAGTTTGAACCAATACTGAAGATAAGAAATTTTTACTTTCTTTCACGTATTTTTTATTCTAGGAAAGGTTCACATTTGGATGAAAAAGAGAGGGGGTGAAAAGCAATTTTTTGATATTTCAGTTTTTGAGGCTTTTCAATAATATGCAGTAAATTCAAGAATAAAAGACAGATGAGAATAAACCACCCCACCAAACTCTGTAACTAGTTTTAGACTTTAGAATAAAACCAAACTCAGAATATTTAGGAGCTTGTGTTAAGGCATTTTTTTATTGGTGATGCTGTGAGCCTTACTCTGTTTGGCTAAAGAATTTTTAGTTTAGGGAAGGTCTGTTTTTAACTTTCCTAAGTCATCCAGTAAACAAGGTGAGGAGATGAAGACAATAAATTAAAAAACAAGAAAAGATTTAGTTAGGACACCTAATTAGGATTTCTAATCAGGAGTCATCAAGACCTATAATTAGCAGGGTTGTTCAGACTCATTGCTTTCTCTTTAATGGCCATAGGACATCCAAATGGTTTTAAATTATGTACCATGGGCTCCTAATCAGTTTATTGAACATCATAAATTGTTAAAAGGAGTTAATAGCTTGTGTTTCTTGGTAGAAAGTGCTAATACTTGAGGCAGAGAACTCATCAAATGAACCTCGTTAGAGAGGGGAGGAGGGAGATTGTGTCTCAGTGTCTCATTTTGTTTTAGTAATTAGCTTTTACTGGATTATCCGATCCAAATCTTTATTCAGTTTACTCTGTCAAATCTAGTTTGCATTTTAAATGGAAAATTGACACGTGGAACAATTTGTCTCCTGACTGGGTTAACGGGTCCAGCTGGCAGGAGGCTCCTGCGGAGAGCGGGTTATCATGAAGGCCGCATGGGGGGACCAGCTGGGGGGTTTCCCCAACAGTTGATGTCCTCCAGCCTTCACCCTCAGCTTCTGCCCCAGCAGCTGAAAAGCAGCCGTGTGTGAAATTGCCACGATCTGGTCCCAGCTTGTCCCTGAGAGCAGTCAGGGACCAATGGCACAGGGAGCACACCAGCGTAAAGTCATCATCTGGGAGCAGATCAGCTGGTTCTGAGCAGGCTTTTGTCTCTGACAGTCGCCAGTACAAGCTGCGTTAGCAGAAGTCATAAGAAAGCTCCCAGTGGACTATTACAAAAGATTCTCCCTACAGGGAGAGCATTTCCTAAATTAATGAAAGGTCTCTGGTCCCTGGCAAAGTGAATGTGTGGGCATTAACATCCACCTTATGTGCTGTGACAAGATGAATTAAAATGTGAAGATTCTTACTGTTTTACTGGCTGGTGTTGTGGCTTCTGTGCATGTAGTTTTGGCTGACACAAGAATGAAGAATTTGGTGCGAAACATTAACTTCTAAAAATCATCATCATATGGGTCCTGCTGTGGGTCTGTTCAGGGTTCTTCCCTAGGGTGGGATGAAAGGAGCCGAGTGGAAGCTTCAGATGTCAAAGCAAAGTCTCCTGTTGCCACTGCAATGCACATTACATCACATAGTAGTAGTCCCAGCTAATAACTAGTTGACTAAAAGCATATTTCAGTTTTCAGGAGTGCATTCCCAGGACTCTGATGTTTTATGCCTTTCTCTTTTAACTTTGCATGACACCATTTTGGCACTTGAGAAACCAGTGACTGATTTCTCATGGCTGACTGTGTATGACAAGGAGGCTGATGCTGAAATGATCAACACGTGCCAGTGTTAGAGACTCCAGGGCTGCAGTGCAGAGAGTTTACCTCCCATGATTACTAATGTTATTCACTTGTATGGAACGGGTCTGCAGCTGGAGGAACGAGGTCCTGTGAGTTCAATGGACCAAAGCCCCATCCTGACCTGAATGGGGATTCTCTTAGTGCTGCTTCACCAAGTAACAGCCACTTGGGGAGTCTCAGCCCCAGTGAGGACTCAGTGACATACCCAGTCACTTGGGGAAACCTCTGACAGAACAGGGATCCACAGCTTGTTTGTGTCTTAAAATGTCACCTTCTCCTACTATGCTCCCCAGTTCTGGAGGGGAGCTTGGCTGCATTCTACAGGAGACATGTCCCTGGCTCAGACATTGCATCCCCCACTGGCTTTGAGGAAGAGTACAGAGCCACCTGGGAATAAGATTGCAACAAATACCACGTTTCTTGCAAGCCTCTCTGAACCCAGGGAACAAGACAAAAGAAATTCATCCCCCTCTTCCTGCTTGAGAAGAGGGGTTGGGAAAGTGAGTCTTTCCATGCTAATGTCACACAATTACTTCTTAACTGCCAAAACAAATGGCAGAAATGGGGAAAGTGACACCAAATCAAAATTGTCACAGGTGATCGATTCATGTCATCTACCGTCGCCGCAGCCAAGGCTGGTGAGAGAGACACAGTGATAACACAACACTAATATTATATTACAGCCTTCACGGCGCCGAATGCCAAGTGATGAATATGTGTCACTTTATGTGTCGCTCACTCTCCAGGCCTGGGCGGGCGAGCATGGAAAATGGAGTGTTCAGGATTAATGATATCGAAAATGATAGAGAGGAGATTGAAAATTCCTTCCTTCCTGAACCATGCAGATTGAAATGTACCTCAGAGCTATCTCTTGCTGCCCTCCTCCTCCACCCACTTTCTAAAGGTCTTTTCCACAGCATTTTGAAGAAGAAAGAAAAAAGGAAATAAAAGGAAAGAAAAGAAAAAGAAAAGAAAAAGAAAAAGAAAAGAAAAAGAAAAAGAAAAAGAAAAAGAAAAAGAAAAAGGAAAAGAAAAAGAAAAGAAGAGAAGAGAAGAGAAGAGAAGAGAAGAGAAGAGAAGAGAAGAGAAGAGAAGAGAAGAGAAGAGAAGAGAAGAGAAGAGAAGAGAAGAGAAGAGAACTTCACATAAAGAGTGTTTTACTTGGAAATTTGTTCCTGTACTCCTCATGGTTTGATTTATGATCCAAGTTCCCATCTTCAGATGTGTGTCTATTCTCTAAAATGCAGATACAGCATGGCATATGTCCATGATTTAAAGCCAGGACCACCACTTCTTGCTTAAGAACCTGATGTAGCCAGAAGGCTGTGGCTGGATGGAGGTCAGTGCATAATGATTAGCAAGTGATCTTACTGAGTGCTCTCAATGAAAACCAGAGAATTTTAATGCTCATCACTTCTGTTTTTCAGCCTTAAAAAACTTCAGGTGAAAATCAGAGCCGTACAGTGCTGGTAGTTTTCCACATCTAATGAGAAGAACTGATAACGAAGAAGATGCATCACAGCTTTAGGGATAAAGTGACCTGTCCAATGTCACAGGCAGAGCTGAGCTGATGTATGGCTCCTCCATTCATATTCACACACTGTTTATGCATGAATGCTGCAAGATGACGTATTCCCAGCGGCCCAGAGACTGCAGACACGTTGGTGAGGCCTAAGAATGTTACAGATGTGCATTTACATAGCTGCAGGATTAGACTGTGCTGGCCCATGAAGAGATGGTTTCATGCAGACAATTCCTTGTCCTGGTCTCTGGCTGAAGCTGGTCCTGTGAGCTGCAAAGCCATGCTGCAGCACTGGAGCTGTTGGCTGGAGTGTTTGCTAGACATATTTGAGAGTGTTAGAGATTTGGCCAGGACATGGTGAGATGGGAGGCCTGCAGGGAACTTAACCAGGGTCAGTTCATCCTCTGTATCTGATGGTGGGTGCTTGTGTCCATCCTGCTTCTGAGGAGTAAGGTTACCTCCTCATGGCTGTAGCCACACCAGTCCTGGAGCTTTGGTTTGGGTTTATCTGGGGTTTTGGTAATGATGCCTCAAAGCTTTGATGTAGAAAGCAGAGGAAGGAAAGAAAGTTTTAAATAACTTTTTCCATACTTTTTCCTTTGCCATTTTTTTTATCTCCCTGTTACTTAATTGGGTGACCTCCCCAGGTGGGACAAGGGCTTATACATCTCTTCTAGCTGCAATGGGAACCATGTGCTGCTTTGCTTCGCCCTCACCTAATATTACGCATGCTGCTCTTCCCATGGAGCTTGGAGCCTTTGTTTTGAGGCATGGTTAATGGGGACAGAGCCTGTTTTGTTAAGCAACTGATGTCACATAATGGAACGGTCTTCTTTTTTCCTTTCTTTCTTATTATGGCTCCTGAGGAAAGTGTTTCACACAGAAAAGAGAATTAAATCAAATAACAGAAAGTTGAAATGGGATGCAAAATTTGTTTGAACGTCATGCTAAATAGAATGCTAGAATGGCCTCCTGCCACCGAGTGCCAAACACCCTCCTGACTTTACTATTAGCCTTTTCTGAAGAATGAGCACTAATAGAGAATGATCTTAAGCACTCACAGCCATTAGTTTCATATGGCAATAGACTGAGATTGGAGGAAGAAACCCAGAATCAACTGAGAGTACCTAATTAATTGGATTATAATTACATTTGGAAAGCTAAAAGGTAATAGATCTGTTTGAATTATGATCATCACAGGCTCTTCAGGGACAGACTGTGCTGTGTGAATCACTTGTATGTGATCACCAGAGACACGAAGAATTAAATCACTGCAAATATTTTAAATAAGGGCACGTGTTCACTAGTGGGAATATTGGCTGCCAAGCTTGGCTGGCATGAACATGTTTGCTTTGAGGTGCAGTCACTGACCTGTTTGTTCTAGTTTTTTTAAAGGATACCTGAGCCAAAAATGTTACCTTTGGTGTGGTTTGTGACTGGAAGAAGGATCAAGCCCCAAAGACAAATGAGCACCTGGAGTTTAAAATTACACGCGTCTGGTGCTTTCCTGAATTGTAACTCAAAGCCACCACACACCGTCACTGGACACATATTCTGTCTGCCTTTCCTGACTCTTTTATCATTTTACTGTCTCCATGAGCACACAGCGTTGACTACCCCAGCCTTGAATATACTTCTTCTGCACAAATCCTTCTGACAAAAAATAAAGTCAAATGGAACAGAAAGAAAAGAGGCATTTCAGAGATACAGAGCATTAACAAAAGCCCATAGATTTCCAGCATAGAGTAACAGGGTGGTGGAAGTATTTGATCAGAGCCATAAATCTAATGAGATTGTAATGATATGCAAATTAACAACACCATGAGCCAAATGGGTAAAGTTTCTTTATGGAGCATATTAAGAGGCATTTTGCCCAAGTGGAATGGTTGGGTGAACAATAAATACTGAGCCACAATCTGCAAGTATTGGTTGACAACAGCAATAAGATAAATAAAACCAGATGAAGACAAGTGTTATTCCTCCATTTAAAAGGACATGTGCTGCAAATGAAACCATACTGCCCTCCTACAGAGGGAAACTGCAGCTATGCAGCCTTCATGAAATACCAGGGATTTTTGATTGCTCTTGTTCAAATTAATACTCACAGGAAACTTCCTGAAAACACAGTTTTGAGCCAGCATTTATATATTCAGGGATGGACAAGAAAATGTGAAACCTCAGGCCAAATTGTTTCCTAGTGTAAATTAGGCAACCCCCATTAGCTCTGCCAGTTCACGCTAGCTTTGGATTTGGATCCCAAACTGTACCTGCCAGCATCTGACTCTTGATAAATATTGAGTGGTCACACTATGACATTTTAATTATAGCATTATGGATTTCAGGAGGAGGGGGAGCAAAAGAAGAGAAAGCATTTATTTTTGGTTTTAAGCTTAAAGGAAGGGAAAAAACAGAGGAAGAAAATAACAGCTCCCCAGATCCCACAGGGATTTATTGGAGATTACCTAAATCTCAGTTCTCATCATTTTCAAGGGCTTCTTCTAACCTTATTTTAACTCTCTTGCCATGGGCACCTCTCTGCAATTTTCACATGGGATGGCTTGAGATCTCTTAGTGCTGTCACCTGCCATACTAATGATTTCTGTGCCAAAAGTGGTGACGGTGAAGCCATGTATGTGCACGGCAGAGGGACTCACACTTTTGGTGGCTGCATCATGCCTTTGTGATGTTGGAGCACTCATGGGAAATAGGTCTGCCTGATCATTAGAATAAAAAGTGGTACTTCAGGTATTTGAGGAGAGATTAGGAGTGGAGAGTATGGAGTGGAGGAGGAACAAGGAGTGAGTATGACCCTCTAGCCTGGTGGATAGAGCACCTTCCTGAAAGACATCAGAAGATGGTTCTTTGCCATTCCCTGAACATCCCACCAATGTCACATGAATTAATTTGTCTTCCCTCTTCCCCGCAGGACCAGGCTCCAAGCCTGGTAGAGCCTCCTGTTGATTTTCATGGGTTCATACACTAGACCTGTATCACTTTAATCTCATCTCTCCAAGAAGTTTGAATTTAACCTCGGCATAGTCACAAATAAAACCAGAAATTGGCCTACAGCCATCCACCTGACAAGGAGGAGAACTGACTCAGTAAGCCACGCAACATTCTTAGTAGGCAGATAGGCTTGCCTGTAGGGGGATGCAGAGCTGATGTCCCTGCCAGCCACTGCATCATCTCTGAGACTCTTTTTTGAGCCAGCTTCGTGACACAGGTTGGTGTTGGTTTGGCCACTCTTAATGTCATGACCTTGTTCCATGGCTGTGAAAATGGAAAGCTCTCTTGTGAGAATTTCCTGTTAGCACAGCCCTGGCTACTACTTCATGCTCTTCCTCCCCGCCAATATATTATATATATATAACCAACACAAGGCAGGATGGAGCTTTGAGCCACCTGGTCTAGTGCAAGGTGTCCCTGCCCAGGGCAGGGCAAGTCGGAAATAGATAATCTGTAAGGTCCCTTGCAAATCCAAACTATTCTGTGATTCTATCATTCTGTGACTCACTGGATTGAGTCCACAGGCTGGGAAGAAGAGACAAAAATCACTGAATTTGCTGCATCTCTCTGTCTGTCCATCCCTCCATTGCCCTCTCTCCACTTATAACTAAGGAGATGCATCTTATCTTTGCTTATGGTAGGTACCTTTGAGAAGGTCTTCCCCATGAAGTGCAAGAATATGCCTAAAGTCAGGTTTACCCATATCAACTCCATCTACATCAGTAGCTCTTTATTTCAGTCACAGTTCAGTGAGATGTGCAATGCCAATGTCCTGCTGAGGAACAGCCAAAGGAGGTGGAGGTTCTCATTCTTGGTCAGCTGGAAAACCTGCCCTCTCTCAATCTATTGGGCACTTCAACAAAGAGGCTTACAGTGTTGCTGGGATCTCACATCTCACCTAATTCACTGTAGACCTTCCTGTTAGTATTTGTCTCTCAGTGGGAATCACTGTCTGCTGAAGTCCGCTGCTGGCTAAGACAAGCTAAAGTCTGTATTCTCCTGATTATAATGAGTGCTGCCTAACACACTCTCCCCAAACTTTCCCTCCATCAGCCTATCTAAATATTTCACCAAAGCCTCCAGGACTTGGTTCATCTCTTAATGCAAAATCTTAGCATTTACCTGTGATTTCAACTGTCTTGTGATCCAAGAATGACAACAAGGCTGAAGTGTTTGGGAAATGTGATTCAACAGACTCCATGATGATCTAGGGGTTAAGCAACATGGTTTCTGCTCCTTGGTGCAATTTCTTTACAAAGTCCTTTCAGATCTATGGACAAAAAATAAGATTCATAGAAGCTAAAGTCAGAAGTGTTATAGAAGTGTAAATGTGGGTGCATGGCATTTCCCCTTCAGAGCTTACTAATAAAATATCCACCTCCGTCTGTGGTCAAGTTTAATATCTGGCAAAATCCATTCTGTTCACCTCTATTTCCCCATCTGGACTGCCCTGTCAATTATTAGCATTGTGCTCAATGGAGCTGCCACACAGCTCATTTTTGTGGTTACTAGCTTAGTAAATAAATGTGTCACACTAAACATCATGACTTCTAAGGGAGTTCGAAAATAAACGGACAAGCTAATAGGTGCAAAACTACATTAAAGCTACCAACCTCCTCCCCCACAGACTGCAAAGCTGGTTGTTTTGTGAGTGACAGAAGGGATGGAGCCTTCCCCTTTGCCTGTCCCCATCCGAAGGTTGGGTTCTCCCCAATGCTGAACTCAGTCCCTGTGTCTGATGGCAGCCCCAAATCCTCTGTGGCCCAGCACATGCATGCACGTTGCCAATGGGTTATTTAGGGCATGTGTGTGGCTTTGCCTGCAGGATGCTGCATTCCAACTGCTGAAGAGGATGCTGAGCAGAGCAGCTGAAAGCTGAACTCGCTCGGACTTTCTCTCAGCAGCACTGCTGCCTTTTGCTCTACCAGTGACCTTTGCACAGCAGTGTTATGGCTGCACCATCAAAATGGCCTGAGGCATTGAAGAGGAGAAGTGATGGATGGACCAATACTGTGCTCATCCAATGGAAGCTGGAACATGGTTAGGAGTCAAGTGGAAAGAGACTCACTGCTCTGTGTCTTCTAAAATATTTCAAATTCAAGGTGTGGCCAGTGGTGAAGATGGGGCTGATGGGTTTGGGTTTTGCTGTTGGTTTTGCTGTGGGTTTGGGTTTTGCTGTTGGTTTTGATATATTTTGTCAGATGACTGAATCAGTCTCATAGCAGGGATATCCAGGCTGCCCATGCAGTGCATGGCCAACAAGGTTGAGTTCAGTATCTGCAACTGTTGTATTTATTTGTACAATATCTGCCAGGCTCATTGTGCTGCATGCAATAGAGTCACTGATGAAGAAAAGAGTCAAAGCAGTAGCTCAATGAGCAGTGTGCTCAATGCTTTGCTGGAGTGAGTTTTGTTAATGAACATCTCCTATTTGTACATTTCCAAAGAGAAGACTGAACCAGTTGCACCAGAAGACAAGCATGGACTGTTGCACAAACCAAATATCCTTTACACTGTCTGAAGCACCTTGTCTGTGGTTGGTCCCTGGTACCTGGGGACGAAGTGTGGTCCCATTCTCCTGCTTCCTTTATGGGATGATGGGAATCAGGTCAGTCCCGGGATCATGCCCTACTTGTGGATATCTTGCTTCTGAAGGTTAGCTCCAGAACTTTACACAAGGATTTTGTTTTGGGTCAGTGTCCTGCAGGCAGAGACAGAGAAGCATATCCGGTACACACTAGTCCTGCCCGTTTATTCTCCCTTCCAGCCTTGGCTTGAGGCTGTTTAATCCTTCACATGCAACTGTGATACAGAAAATTCAAACAAATCACAAAAATTTCAAATAAGTCTGGCTTGCAGAATGAGAGCAGCCTGTTTCTGAGTTTAGACCTGTTTCTGAGCTCAGTTGAGTTTGCTGAAGAAAATAACACCTTCGCAGGCAGATAAAGCTAAAAATTGTATAACAGAAGATGTTTTCTCTACCTGCAAGCCTGACCTTCTCTTCCTGCCTTCTCAGCCAGCACTGCACATTACACTCGCACCCATGTATGCAGCCAAGGCAGCTTCATCTCTCAAAAGCCAGAGATATTCTCCATAGTGGAATGCTCAATTCCCCTGAGCCCCTTTACAGCACCTGAGGTGGAGATCCCCCTGTACAGATTTACCTCTCCATGCTGAGCCAGCATGAAGCCAATTCAGTGCTAAGTGCAATGTTTTCCCCAGACGTTCTTGCAGATAGAGCAATATTATCCTGTATTAGGGAAGTGGCTGACTATGTCTCTTGCAACATGCCAAAAGCCATAAGAGTATATTGGTTTTCAAACCCCTGCTGTGTTGGCTTGGGTATTTTCTGTTTTCTTCTATCAGAGCACTCTGTTTTCGGCAGAGATGTCAGGATGCCAATGAGCCAATGAAATGAATCTCTTTGGCATTTATCCTTTAGTAGTTCTAGGCTCTTAATCTTGGGATAGGAAATCTAGTGCTGGAAAAGGGAAGTTAAAAGGATGGCTGATTTTCTTTATTCTTTTCCTAAAGAATATGTATCCAGTGTTTCTATGAACAGTGGCACTGACTGGGATTTAGGTCTTACACAATCAGTTAAAATGTCAGTGTGATGGGATCTCAGCTCGGGTATTTCTTGTACTTAGTTTCAGCACTGTGTGAAATGAGAGATGCATAGGAAAAAAATAAAAGTGGAAGTTTTCTGAGCTGGTGGGTAGCAGAAAACAGAATCAGAGCCAGAGCCAAAAGCTAATTCACAGCCAAGCCACTACCTTGGCATTTAGCAGGAAAAGCAGAGTTCCTCAGGAAGTCACTTGTCCACAGGAAATATTCTGAATAAGCCAGATCTGGTCCTTGTTTGCACTAAAATAGCTCCAGAGCAATGTCCTGATATCAGTGGAATGACTCCAGCTTCAAAGTCATGTAACAAGCATCTCAGCCAAGCCAGGGAGCCACTTGCCTCAGGGTGAAGTTAAGGCAACTGTCACATTGGGACTTGTTGCATGAGGGTCTGGAGCATCACCTTAGCTGGGTGCTGCAACTCTTAAGACCCCCATACGGGTGATGTGGGCTGTCCAGGGCAAACTGCTGGGCTTACTGCTCTGTTGAAAGAGAGAACAAAAGATAACTCAAGACTGGGATGCGGACTTTAACAAGATCTTGAATAATCCCTGCAGACATGAACCCCCAAAGTCTCATGGAGATGATATTCTGGAGACAGCAATCTTCCTTTTTCCAGCAAGACAGTCAGAGACCCTCCAGAATAAGGTCTGGTTCAGAAGCTTAACATTCACAGCAGGGACCCAGTTACAGTGTTCCCATCAGGTTCACCAGCTCTCTGGTTCCTACCATTCATGTACAGATAATTAATCTCACAGATAATATGTTCTTTAAGCCCACCCTATTTTACAGGCCTGGGTTTGTTCTCCTCCAGTTGCAACACACAACTCTTCCTTCCAGAGCTGACTATAACAGTCCAGTCCACAGGAGATGCCTAAGGACCTGTTCACACCAAACATGTGCAGCAGCTGTCATCTGCTACCCGTGGGACCCTTATGACCTGTTTTTACTTCTAGGGTCAGTCAATTCCCCCTAACATTTCAACCACCAGCTCTCAGCACCATGTGACTTCTGCTCTGGCCTGTGATTGTTGCTATGAGAACATGGCCCAAAGAAAGCAAAAGAAGGAGCCTTATCTATCAGACCTTTTCTCCATTTGCAACCACACTATTGCTTTTTTTTTAAATTTAACATTTCATTTTGCATTTCTATTGACCTATACTTAGACAGCGGCAGGTGGATCAAAAAACAATGTGAAACACATTCTGCTCCAGTGGGGGGATCGGTTCCCAGAAACTGTAACTTTTGTACAACTGCACACCTGTCCCCTTCTTGCTAAATTTTCCCAACACATTGGACTTTGTCATTTCCACAGTGTGAAAGCCTTTTTTCCATTCCCGTTGTTCTCACTGGGTTTGGAGGCTAGGTAAGACAGCTTAAGTGATGTCCTGTTGTAAATTCTGCCTCTTACCCAAGATGAGGCTTCAAAAAATATTTAACATGTGCTACCAGCAACCCTGAGACACACAGCTGTCATCAGTTCTGTTTATTTCTCTCAAATTCCACCCTTTTTGGTCATTCACAAACAAAAATGTACACCCCAAATCCCATCCTTTGGCCTGCCAGCTCCTGAGCACTGGAAACCATAGGTGAGATGCTAGGAAAGAAAGTGAAATTACTTGTCTCCTTTAGGTGCCCTTGAGGGAGAGGATGGGAGCAGGAGGGACCATCCCAAAGGGTGAGATGCAAATGGAGATGTTAAAAGAAAAAAAAGAGAAGGGGAAAAATATAAGGAAGAAGAAAATAAGTCTTCTTGGTGGAACACAAATGGAGTTCTGGCTAGGTATCATTTGCTGAGGAAATTGCATTTCTATTTGGGAATAAATGAGTGTAAAACTTGTTTGAAGCCCAGGTAATAATAGAATGGGGGAGGAGAAAATTGAAATTTATGACTTTGCAAATGACTCCTGTAGAAAAGAGAGACACACATCAGAGGTGTCTTTTTATCCCCCCCGTCCTCCTCCTTCCCTCCCTCCTCATTTTCTCTTCTTCCTGCAGATGAGGAGGACAGGTCTGCAATAAAACAGGTCTAAGCTCTGCCGGCCTGGAGATGCTGCGGGGGGAGTGAGGGGTGAGGGGACATTAGCACTTGCTGTAATGTTGTCAGTGCCGATGTAAATGGACGTGCTACATAGTCAACAAGACACACTTGGCTGCCTGCAAGTGGGAAGTACTTAAATCTTGGCACTGATAAATGAAATATTTTTAAGGGAGCTAATCAGTGAAAATGGGGTTTCATCAGGCACTGACATGTCTCGCTTGCTTCAGCGAGTCCAAGAGAGAAAAATGATTGTGTGGTGCGGGCCGGAGCCAGCCGGAGATGGGGAGCGAGGGAAAGGGGGGTGAGAGGCAGCAGCTGAGAGTGCTCACGGGACGTGAGCCGTGGGGACCAGGGCCAGCAGCACCTCCAGCTCTGTGCACCCCCAGTCCCTGTCGGCCCCCCAGGGTGCCCACCCCACACTCCACGCTGACTCTGCTTCTCCCAGACTTGATGGATGGCCTGGCACAGAACGGGCTCGGTGCAAATCCCCAATCTGCAGCCTGCTGGGCTCAGTTGGATCAGCAGCAGGCTAGCTGGTATTTCTGGATAAACACTAATAAATCTTCCTTTTCTTCATGGCAAGTGGTGCTTCCTTTGCTTCCCCAGCCCCCATCTTTCCTTCTCTCATGCTGGTGCAAGGGGAGAGAGAGGAGAGGATAATTTGGGGTGCGGGGAGCTTGATGGAAGCCAAGATCTGAGATGGGCAGAGGTCTGGCTGGAGAAAACCCCTGAACAATGGCTTGCAAAGCTTCCCACCAACCCTGTCCCCTCTGGTTTTGCTGCTGGGGAGTGGGTGAGCAGGGGCTCAGTTTTGCCTCTCTGAAGTCAAGATAGTCACCCAATTCCCAAAGCTTGGGTGAGCTGTGGGTGCAAAGGGGTCCCAAAATCTGGGTTTGGCCCTTAGACTCTGGGGAGGGAGTGGAGACATGGTACAGGGGATTATGTTCACCATTTTCAGCTCAGAGCTTCACAGTGGCTCTTGTCTTTGGTTCCACAAGTGTTCTGGGGCTAGCTGAGAACCACATGGGCCAGTGTCTTGGGCTACAGAGAAATGAAATAGTTTGGGAAAATTGGCTCTGACTCCTGAGCCAGATCCTGATTTCCACAACTCCATGGAGGTTCCCACAGGACTCAGCAAGTGGATGACCAGAGAGATTCCATCAGGACAAGGCAGACTTTTTACCTACATCAGCCAAAACCGAGTGGCTGAAGCTGTCCCTGTTACCATCCTACCAGTGAATGACCTCAAAATCCCCTGTAAACCAAAATACAATCAGTAAGAGCAGCAGCTCCTACTGTGTCCTCGCTCTGCACCAGTGAGGGACATACGAGGATTTGTTCTCATCTGAAAGGAAAGGTCTGTGTGTGTGAAAATTATCACTGAATGAAACTGTTCCAACAGACTAGCAGAGGGAAGAAATACATAAATTAAAAGACGGGGGGGAAAAAAAGAAAGAAAGCCTGGTGCTTACATCCTTTAGTCATAAAGGTACAAAGAAGGATTCCCTCAGTAATCAGGAAATGAAAATGTCCTTCAATTACGGAACATTTTAAGACATGATTATTTCATGTGCATGCTATTAAGAAAATGACAGTGGAAAATTCATCATGAAATAAATTAATACTTAAACATTTTCAAAAGGTTCCCTGGTGTATTCTTACCCTCCTCCCCTTCTGACACAATAATATGTTGTTTCTAAAGAAAATTTTATTGGACTAGAGATGATAAAATACACAATAAAAAATACATTTGGAAAGCAAATTCATAACTACTTTTTTTTAAAAGAGGAAGCTTAGTTGAAAATACACAAAACCCACACAAACAATTTATTATTTTCAGCTAGTGGAAAAGAGTCTATTTTTCCCTTCATAAAGTCAGCCATGCTGGTGTTTGAATAATGGCCTCCCAGACTCTCACAAACCCAACAATTTAGGCTATATTTGCTTTTCTTAATTCTACATCTCTCCACCCTGCCAGTGCAGCTCACTGCTACATGTCACATTACAGAATGAATTTATTCCCACTATGGCAAAGCTGATTCTCACTGAAAAATGCAGATAGCTATAAGAAGTGTTTGATTTGATTGGATTCCAAGTGAATTGGTGCTGTGGAGAGATACAATGTGGCACTGGACAGTCTGCTGAAGCCCAGATCTGCTCCTGCTTAGAGCAAGCAGGTGGAGGGATCAACTTGCTTTGAACATAGTATGTCTGTTGGATTGGAAGGGAGTTGGACTTGATGATCCTTATGGGTCCCTCCCATCCTGAGATACTCGATGATGTTGCCATTACAAGCCAATTCTTTCACTGCACTTCTGCATTTTATCTGTATAATATTGTCATGGTTTAACCCCAGGCAGCAGCCAAGAACCACGTAGCCGCTCACACACTCCCCCACCAACGGGGTGGGGGAGCGAATCAGAAGGGTAAAAGCTACAAAAACTCATGGGTTGAGATAAAGAGAGTTTAATAGAGAAAGCAAAAGCTGCACACACAAGCAAAGCAAAACAATGAATTAATTCACTGCTTCCCGAAGACAGGAGGTGTTCAGCCATCTCCAGGAGAGCAGGGCCCCATCACGCGTAACGGTTCCTTGGGAAGACAAACGCCATCACTCCAGATGTCCCTCCTTCCTCCTTCTTCCTCCCACCTTATATACTGAGCATGATGTCATGTGGTATGGAATATCCCTTTGGTCAGTTTGGGTCACCTGTCCCAGCTGTGTCTCCTCCCAATCTCCCATGCATCCCCAACTTCCTTGCCAGCGTGGCAGTACGGAAAGCAGCAAAGGCCTTGGCTCTGTGTAAGCTTTGCTCAGCAATAACAAAAACATCTCTGCAATATCAACTCTGTGTTCTGCACAAAACCCAAACATAGCCCCATACTAGCCTCTGTGAAGAAAGTTAACTCTACTTCAGCTCAAACCAGCACAAATATGATTGTGGAGTATCTAGTTTTGTGTTCTATGGCTCATGTTTTGAGGAGGGACCATAATTCATGAGGGGTACCTGCCTAGATAACTCACAAGTGGGATATACATGGCTGTCTCTTTCTGAACTACATTTTGCTGCTAACGTATTATATTTGTACCACGCCAGAGGGGGTGTCTGCAGGTCTAAAAATGTTGGTTATAACAGCTACTCATGCTATTAGTATAGTTGTAGATATTATATGATTTATTGATGTGTTTTATTTCCCACTGGTATGATATAAATATATTTATTTCTCAAAAGTGGCCAATAAATTTCCCTTATGAATCCTGTTATCTGCACTATTAACCGTTGATCATTTTTATGAGGTCACAACTTAAGCTGTACATGAATTTACACCTTAATTTGTGACCCTTTCCAAAATAATACATAGCCACTTCTGAACTATTCACCTCACAAGAGGCACTGCTCATTTTTGTTGCTTCCTACAATGCTCAATATTTGTTTCTCATCAGATAGTGTCCTAGCATCATGTGCCATTCAGCTGTTTCATCCTGTCAACACATACACACAGAAAAGTGGATAAAACATTAATGAGATGAAACTTTCCTGTACCCAGTTCATTCTTTATGGCACTCTGGAATCAAGAAGACAGAATAAGATGACAAAGCAACACTAAATAACCCAAAGACATGCTTTAGTCTTCCTGCTATAAAGACCAAAATTTCCTAACAGCATCCAAAGAACAACAGGAATACCAGAAATTCAGATATTCCCATGTAAAGCTCTCTGTTTTCTTGCTTTTCATTGTCTTATAAATGATCTTTAAGATGTTGGGCAGCACGAGAACAATTCTCTCCTTGTGTCTTCCATCAGTTTGTTCTTTGATTTGTACAAAACATTGAAGCCAGAAGTACTACATCATTATTTGATATCTGATTCCCATGTGCTCATGTTTCAGAGTGAGGAGTGAAGTTCAAAGTCCTGAGTTAGATGCAATATTCCCATGTTCTGCTGGTGGCCTTCACCACTGGTCTTCTCTTCCTTCACTTCTTCACAGGGTGACACAGTGCTTCCTGTACACTTAGTGGCTATCTCTAAATATTTGATTTTCAGGTCACTTGTTCAACTCTAATCTGTAATTGGTGGGTCTTGGTTGTTCACTCCTCTCTCTGCGGGTGCCTATTGTGCTGGTTTGAGCTGAAGTAGAGTTAACTTTCTTCACAGAGGCTAGTATGGGGCTATGTTTGGGTTTTGTGCAGAACACAGAGTTGATATTGCAGAGATGTTTTTGTTATTGCTGAGCAAAGCTTACACAGAGCCAAGGCCTTTGCTGCTTTCCGTACTGCCACGCTGGCAAGGAAGTTGGGGATGCATGGGAGATTGGGAGGAGACACAGCTGGGACAGGTGACCCAAACTGACCAAAGGGATATTCCATACCATATGACATCATGCTCAGTATATAAGGTGGGAGGAAGAAGGAGGAAGGAGGGACATCTGGAGTGATGGCGTTTGTCTTCCCAAGGAATCGTTACGCGTGATGGGCCCTGCTCTCCTGGAGATGGCTAAACACCTCCTGTCTTCGGGAAGCAGTGAATTAATTCATTGTTTTGCTTTGCTTGTGTGTGCAGCTTTTGCTTTCTCTATTAAACTCTCTTTATCTCAACCCATGAGTTTTTGTAGCTTTTACCCTTCTGATTCGCTCCCCCATCCCGTTGGTGGGGGAGTGTGTGAGTGGCTGCGTGGTTCTTGGCTGCTGCCTGGGGTTAAACCATGACAATATTCACAGCATTTGGGATGTTTTCCAGCTGCCACGTGGCCAAAGTAGTACTCTGTCTCACCTCCAGAGCTGAGCTTTCAGCAAGCTTCTTTCTCAGTTACAGACAATGACTCATTCTTTGTAAGTCAAGCAAATCTCTTCCCCCTCTTTCATTTAGCACCTCCTCCTCCTCCCTGAAGCTGTGCTTGTTGGTCTATGCCCAGCCATCCCCTCGCCCTGATGTGCGTCCATTTTTTCTCTAGTTGATCCCTCTTCACTCCTTCACATTAGCTGAGCAAACTCTCACATAGGCTTGGCAAGTCTATCCCTTCTACTAGGAGTTGCTTAGAGAGAATATTTAAATTTTTGACAAGGCTGTGGGCACTGTACTACCAAACAATCCCAAATAAGCTCCAGAGTTCAAGCACATTCCTGGGGTTGTACACTGATGATCCTGTGCACACTTTGTGTGATAGGAGGCTGTGCAAGGTACATTTTTATAGATATGCCAGGCATGGTGTACTCAGTCAGTAGAAATGCAGCCCTTATTGGCCTGGGTTGAAGACAGGTGACAGCTTCAGATCCTGCTTCCACTATTTGTTGCCCTCTTTTCAGCCAGGCTGTTTGTCCATATCCCACTTGATGCCCAACTTGGCCATGGACATTTCATCAAACACTGCAGCAAAGAGCATGACATTCTTCAACCATCAATGGACATGGCATGTGTCATGTTGCCCCATGTCATGTGTTGCTTTCAGAGAGGAAATACAGGAAAGCCTTCACATCCCATAGGTCCTTTCTGTGATGCCAGGTGATCAGGAGTCCCACAGCCATTTGAAATCACAGGTAGGGGAGAACCTGAAAACCTTGGATGCCAAACATGTTGCAGGAGATAAATTAGTCTTAGATTTTAAACAACAGGCACAGCATGAGCCAGAACCTTCCTTCCTCACAGCCCCTCCATAGCTCTCTTCTAACCCAGAGTTTGGCTGTCCAGACTTTTTATTTGCACACAGTTGTCCTTAAAAAAATAATAAGTGACTATTTGCCTGTTCAAAGCCAGAAACAAGTTGACCAATTGCTGCTGTGTTTTACTTCAGGGTATCCATCTAAAGGCAGAGAGAGAGAATCAGTCTGTAATGGTTTGCCTGGCTTGAAAACTCCATTTTGGGCCGCGGAGAGTCATATTTCAGTGAGTATTGATCACAGTGCAGTTTGTGTTTCCTCACGTCCATGATCCTGTTTGCAGCCCTGTAAAATAATAACAGTACTCATGTCAGTAAGGTAATTACCATTGATCTAACACACTGTGACAAATTTTTCAGTCATGCCACTTGATTCATACTTAAAGTTATGGCACTGCTGACTGCTCCTTAAATAATTGAAGGATGCCCTTTGTAAATCAGCACACTCTTGCCAAAAAGTGGCAGTTTCTTCTTTGTTACAGGCCTTGTTTCTTAGCTTCATCAGGGATTTCAAAATTAAACAGACAGCTTTCCACAGCCCACATAGTTCATACTTGGAGCAAATATCATCTGAGCTGGCAAATCACTTATGACACCTTTGTTCAAGAGAAGCGGGAAAAATATGAGAAGAAAATGGTTAAACTACAGGGAAGATCAGGGTCTCTGTGGTGGTGGGGGTTGCTAGCAGGTGGTAACAACAAGAGGGACAAAGACGAATTTGGTTAATTCAAAACATCCATGAAAGCACTTGTCATCCTCTTGTGGCTGGGGCCACCTAAGGCCAAAGAAGAGCAGTGAGCGGGGCCATGTCAGCAGTGAGGACAGCCCTGGTCTCCTGCTCCTGCCCCCACTGACTAGCCATGCAGGAGATCTTCGCAGCCCCTCTTCTGAGGAAGCTGGTTAGGGATCTGCACCTCCACTACACCAACATCCAGCATGCTATGGAGGGCACCACATCTTCTTGGCCTGGGCTTTCCAGGATGGCGCCCTCATAAAATATTTGAGTCTTTGACTTGCTTGTACATTAAATACTACTCCTGGCTCCTGAGCTGCTTTTGGGAGACAATAGCACTACTAGGCAAATAATCGAGGAGGGTATGGTTCTGGATGGTAGGACTGATTAGCACCTAACTATAAACATGTTTTCCCCCTAGTGAAGTGTGGATAATCTTCAATGGAAGCTTGGATCATCTCTCCACAGTTTTCATCAAACCATCCTCGTTGGTTGTCAAGGAAGCCTCAGAATTAGTTTAAACTGGACACCAAACACCATAAAGGAAGCATTTCTCAGTGATGCATAGATGTTTACTTTGGCTCTGAAGTACCTCCTGGAAGAGCCTCTCATTTTATATAAAATATCCATATAGGAGATCACCTCGTTGCTTTCCAAAGATATTCCTCAGCAGAGCAATCCATAATAGACAAAGATGCCTGGGAGCAGTCAATAAAACCTCCATCTTCTATGTCTCAGCAGACTGTCCCTAGCTACTAGACCCTTTCTTCTCAGCTCTCCTATTCAGAGACTCTTCTTTGCAGTGTATAGAGGACTTTGCAACTGACAGAGGTTTGCAGCTCAGGCTCAAAAACAAACAAGGAAAGACTGATCCATATGTCTAGCATCACCACAGCTCAACCACTGTGCCCTTTGCTTCCTTTGACCAGGAAGGAATTCTTGACTGTGAGGGTGGTGAGGTACTGAAAGAAGTTGCCCAGAGAAGTTGTTGATGTCCCATCTCTGGCAGGGTTCATGGTCAGGTTGAATGAGGCTTGGAGTAACCTGGCCTAGTGGAAGATGTCCATGCCCATGGCAGGGGAGTTGGATTTAGATTATCTTTAAGGTCCCTTCCAGCCCAAACTATTCTATGATTCTATGAGCTTGGTGGCTCTCACGGGACTCCTGTACTCAGGAAGTGCTCAGATCTGCGCCACCTATCATGGCATTATAGCCTTTGGAGAACAAATTGAATGAACTGCTCTTCACAAGAGCCTCAAGCCTGTCCATTCAGCATTGTTGGGACACATAAAGCAAGGGCTCTGGCTTTGATCCACTCTGCTACCTGTAAAGTGCCCTCTTTTGTGGGCATTCTTGTACTTGCTTGAGATGAGGCCAGAACAAACAGAAAGCACCTTAAAGGAGCTTACTAAATAAGTCTAGGATTGAGCAAACAGCATATTTGAGGGGTCAAATTTAATTCCTTCCTTCCTTTTGTATTCAGATTAGAGGCCAAGGTAGATTTGTGGAAGCCAGGACTCCTCAGCTAATGCTGCTTTTGCACTTAACCTGCAATTTACCTGTCAGTAACAAATACATAAAAGGCCAGCTAAGCTCTTCAAACTTCCAAACAATTTACCTCACCATCAGATGGGCTCTTTAGCATCCAAGAGCACAGCAGTCTGTTCACATCTAAGAAAAACATCTGCTGCCTAAAAAAATACTCCTCAAAAATGCATCTGGTGAAATAAATGTGCATATTTAAAGGAATGGCATGTTTTAAGTCAATCAAACCCCTCAAAAATAATAATAAAAAGCCTTCCAAAGAGACTACTTGCCAGTGATGTATTGGCTTGGTTAAGAAGGGCTGTGTTTTCAGAGCCTCCTAAATTCCTCAACTCAAGTGCTGAGTGGAGGTTTATTAAGTGACCTGTCTGGATGTATATCAGCCTTGTCCCTAGTGGGGGTCCTGTGTTAAATTCCATCATTAAAACCTATTACCGAGCTATCAAAACCCGCTGTAATTCCATCTAATGACCTCATTTCCCTAAGCATAACTCAACGCAAGGTTTGCTGATGCGGTGTTACCTCTTGGTGGGCCACAGCCCCTTAGCAGAGCAGGGGGTGGGGGGAAGAGAGGGAGAAATCAATGTCTGCAGAGATGACAAGGCACATGGCCAGTGACTGGGGACCAAGAAACTATCCAATATCCCATTTCCTATCCAGTCTATTAGCAGCTGAAGTCAGCCAGGGCTCCAGGTTTGATTGAAGGCTTAGCTGAGACCAGATAGAGGAGGAGAAGCCCAGGCAATATGGCCACCAGGCGAGGCTCCTTTCCAGTCAGCTGAAATCATTCCTAAAAGTCAGTGTATATAAAAATGGATTATTGCATTAAAAGTTCAAAATGTTCTTTTTATTTCATTTTAATTTTTTTCCTTGGGATGGACACAGGAAAAAGAGGGGAAAAAAAAGCCTTTCCCTTCTCCCCCCCCAGTCCCCCTTTCACACACACCTCTACTTGCCATGAAATCATTTCGTAAATACAAAAAAGGCCCCTCAGGCTATTGGTGCCCAGACACTCATTTTTAGAGTGGATAATTGACTCCTTTCAGTTGATAATTCATAGCTTGCATATGCCAGCTAATACATCAGTGCCCAGAGACTCAGCGAGAGCCCCAAGCACAAAAGAGAAAGGGGGAAAGGAAAAGAAAGAAAAAAAAAAAAGGAAAAAAAAAGAAATATTTCGGATGATAGATGAGTGCATTACGGCTTTATGAATGAATTATGTCCTGCAAATACCTTGAGCAGGAGAGACTGTCGGCCTGTATCTATACTAATCTGGGAGGAATTATGACGATTTTCACATTAAAAAGGGAAAAGGGAAAGAATTAATTGAGCAATCAGGCCATTAAAAATGTATGTCAGCATGTTCTGTATGTCCATTTTCCAATTTATCATACACTAGGAAGCTTCCTCCCAGGGTGACTGCCATTTTTCTTCTCTTTCTTCTGTTTGATCTTTTTTTTCAGTTATTGTGGGTTCCTGTCATACAAAACCAGATCAGGATCATTTTAACAAGACAAAGTCTGGAGTCTTTTTTGCAGGGAAGAGTTGTCTTTGTGCTTGTGCTCCCTGTCAAAAAAATAGGGGTGGGAGGACCCTAATCAATTTCTTCATTGCATCCCACAGCTCTCACAGTCAGTGTTTCTAACTTTACAAAAAGAGATTATTTCACCCTGTTTGTAGATTTTTATTCCTTTTCCGTCTGAGAAAGTTCAACACAAAGTTTGGCTATAGGTGGGCAGATGAAGTGGAGGTTTTATATTAAAAGTTGTAGTTTGCTAATGCTGGCTCATCTAAAAGCACTAAGGATAAGTGCCAGCACATGCAAACACCTGCTCTGCACACGTGTGAACTGCCACACTTCACTGCTTGAAAAATTCTCTGACACAGAAGATGCATTGCCTGGCTCTGGCATTTAGCTGTGGATCATATCCACTGTTGGCCAAAAATATATTCTGAATGGTTATAGTGTTTGTATCCCACATAAATACCCTGTAGAAAGTGTTAATTATTTTCAGATCTGAGAAATAATTTAGTAGATTAAAAGAGTCTGCCAGTGGGAATATGTTGTTAGAATAACAGAAATGTTAGGAACTGTTTTCAGCTCTATAATTAGTAGTGTTGTTTAAACAGCTCAAATAACTGCAAAATATTTTTTTCTGCTTTCATATACATAATATAGTCCATTATATTGGCTAGAAATTTTAGCACCCTTAAAAAGCAGACCTTAGACACTAGCAAAAAAATATCAGTAACTCAATCAATGAAGAAAACAAACCCAACACGTTTAAATCCTGCCAGCAAATTTCAAGCAGCCTGACCAACACATTGTTTAACCTGTGTCTTTGATTTTCTAATCCAGGAATTATGCTTCACCTGAACTTCCTCTAATACAATTAGCGTGGTGTGTTTGCTGAAACATAATGCCTTTACAGAATAATGTTTTATGCTGCAAAGCATATCTAATCTCTTCACGCAAGACACTCTACCGCAAATCATTTTATAATATGCAGGACGTTTTTGATGTTGTTTATGTTCTCATGTTTATGAGGTCCTTAATTGATTGTAAGCTGCTCTTTAAGTACTTAAAGATGTTTTTTAAATCCTATTAATTTTTCTTGCCTTTTCTTTTTTTCTTTTTCAGACTTGTTAAATATTTGTTCATGCAACGGCTGAAACACAAGAGTGCTGGAGGAGAATTTCAGCAAATGATTGTGTTTGTATTCAGGACCTTTGTGTGGGATATGTAGGTTTATTGTCTTAACTGAGGTGCAGCAAGCCCCTAAATTCCCCTTGATCACTGTGTACATGGGACTGGGAATTGCTGAAGGTTTGATTTAGTTATTCTCTGCTCTTGTACACAATGAAGAGGTAAGCACATCTCAGTGCAAATGTCACCCTCCTAGATATCAGTGCTTTTTCAGCAGCTACTTTGCTGTACAGAAGCTTTTGGGAGGTCTTAAACAACCCCTGTGAGAAGGCTGATTTATATAAAAGGGATGTGAAACAGATTTCTGCCTCTGCAAATCTTACTGAGCTTTGAGAGATACCTGCTTTCTCCAAGACTCTGCAAATTTTATACATGGGGAAAAAATCAGGGGCACCCCCTGAGCAGCACTCAGTGGTCCTGTGCTCAGGGTCCTGTGATAGGACCATCACGAGCTCTCCGTACCACCTGCCAAAGTGCCCAGTGCTCCCAGACAGCTCCCAGCCCCACTTATCCCACCCCTCACCCTTCAGGTGGGAGTCCTCTTTTCTAGCAAGAGTGGTCTTGGAGAGCTTGTATCCCTGTGGACAATTTTGTCTACAGCAAAATGGCCCTTTTTCTCCAAAAACAACCACATTTTGGCAGTAAATCAAGGCTTAGAAGGAAAATAGGAGAGAAGATCAAAAGCTGTATATGCATCCTGGACTACAGCACAGGAAGAATTTCACTGTGGCCTTCACCCAGTAGGGGAAAAATACCCAATAATACTCACTTCTTACTTCTAGGGTTCTTAATTTTCTAAAAACTATGTATCAGAAATGAATCACACAGTGGGACATCTCCATGTAGTGCCTCTGAAGGGTTCTGAGCCCCATAGTAGCACAGCATTTTTGGCCAGTCACCTTACCTGCCCACACTTCTGTCCCCTAGCCAAAGGACTGGGGCACACACTGCCTTCCCCAGGCAACCCCTCTGTGCTGTGGATGGCTCCTCACTCTGGCTCTGCAGCATGAATTAACCCAGCAGGGCCTGCCACACCATAGCAACAGAACATAGCTCATCCAAAAAACAGCACATCAGTCTTGCTGATTACACATGCCTTCTTCTGGAAACACACATCTCAGTAAAGGATTAATGACAGCCAGAATCCCATTAAGAAAGAAATACAAGTTCCCCAGTTTACTTAATATCAAGTTTCTCGCACCTGGGTCACTGAAGTAGGACATAACCTGCAGAATATAAAATGTCCTGTTATTGCCTTTGCCACTGACATGCACTGAGAGATGTTGTGAAGAACAGACATTTATAATCCAGACATGCTAAGGCACGCACAGACCTGAAGGTTGTACATAATCTTTGCAGCAAGGTTGCTGGTATGTTCTCCCTATGACTTAACAGCTCATGTTTCAGATGGAGATGAAGAAATGTGGATATTTTTTTCCTGATATGTCTCACAAAAAGGCAACAATGAATGTTCTGCTGGACAACTCCATGAAAACCTTGAGCATGAAGGTCTCAGCTGGTTGAAACATTGAAGACACCAACGCTAGGAAAGGTGTGAACATGCAAGTGCAAGACCATGCGCTGCTTTCATGCCCAAACACAAAGTTCAAGGTGTGAAGGCCATTTGTCTACAAAAGTTTAATGATTTTGCCAATGTTTATATACCATAGACAAGGAAAGTCACGACCTGTCCTACCTACAGCTAACTCCCAGGTGCCAGACAATCCTGTGTTTTCAGCATCTTGCAGTGGGATTTGTGTGCCTCTAACCTCAAAGCTATCTCAGACCAGACATGGCTGAAAATGTTCCCCAAAATGCAGCCTGAGTGAGGAGCAAGGGAACAGCTTTCAGAGTCAAAGGGACTTTAGTGTAGTAACAGGTGATTTTATGCCTTTTGCTTGATTTATTTATCCTTTTATTGTTACATCAAGCAAGAAAAAGGCTAAATAAATATGGAGAAATAAGCCAATATGCTATCAGGATAGTAATCTTTTCCTTTTTCTCACCCCTGAGATTAAAGAGTTTAGTTACAGACTTAAAAGAGAGAAGTTACATGTTGCTTGTTGCTTGTTGCTTTGTTTAAAAAACAGGCTATTTGGTTAAAAAAAATTATCTTCAAGTGTCGCATTTTAAAGAGTATCTATAAGTAGTTTTAACTCTTGTACCCCAGAAATGCAGGATAGACGCTTTTACCTACACTGTAAGAAGCACACAGAGATCATTGCCTTTCATGAGAAAAAAGATGGAAACTAAGTAAAAGTTAATATTTCTGAAGAAGCACTTGCAATGGGAACAGTTTCTTACTAGTCAACAGCTACACCCTGACTCAGGAGAATCTGGGTCTTGATGCTTCAATACCTGAGATGACTCCCATATGATCCATCCAGCTGCTCAGCAGGATTTAAGAATCAATTAGACATAATTTGCTTACTTTTTGTCAAGCCTCTAATCACTAGTGGTGCCTCCTATTGAATTTCCACACTGGTGCCACGGAGACAGAGCAGCAGCTTCAGTGGCCATGTAGTGCTGAGGTGTTCAGAAGACTGCTGCATGCAGCTATAAGAAAATGGGTCAGGGATGTGGCCCCTCCCCGAAGCCAAGCCACCACTGAAAACCACCAGAAAATCACCTGCATCCAATGCCATTTCTCCACTGAGCTTTTTATACCGGGTCCTTTCCAGGGTGAGAAGTTTTTTGAGAGAAGGATTCGTTATTATTAGTGATAATGAAATCAGCCATGCCCTTTTCTCCACCTGCCGTCCCCCAAATCTCTCTGTTTGGTTACCTGCTACTTCAGGGATCCCACACTCAAACTGTGCTGATAACTCAGGGATGGGACCTTTCTTATTGAACGAGGTGGGAAAAGCAGCTTCCAGTGTCAGGAATTTCTTCCAGACGTTCAGCATCTGTATTTAAATTAAGAGGCTTAAAGCTCTCCTGAACTTTTCCAGGTTTTTAATTTTAGTTTAACTTCAGGAGTGAAGTTTTAAACCCAGAATATCATATCCAGAGTGCCATCTACCGCGTCTTCGAGGGACTGCTATGGAATCATGTCTGAGTTTGGGGGGGCGCCAGCACTCAGTCGCAGTTCACCTGCAACTCTGGATGCAGATGTTTGTGTGCGTTAGGGATGGAGGAAACTCAACTGCGTGCTCAGGAACACTGAAAATAGTGTGAATGGAAGTTGGTTTTTCCAAAGGACTTGGGGTAATGTTGTGGGTTAACCCCAGCAGGTAGCTCAGCCCCACACAGCCATTTGCTCTCTTCCCTGCAGTGGGATGGGGAGAGAATTGGAAGGGTAAAAGTGAGAAAATTCATGGGTTGAGATAAAGACAGTTTAATAGCAAAAGCTGTGTGTATAGGTAAAGCAAAATAAGGAACAAATTCACTGCTTCCCATGTGCAGACAAGTGTTCAGCCATCCCCAGGACAACAAGGCTCCATCACGTGTTACGTTGACTTGGGAAGACAAATGCCATCACTTGTAACATCCCCTCTTTTCTCTTTCTTCCCCCAGCTTTTATTGCTGAGCACAACATCAAATGGTCTGGGTGATCCCTGTGGTCAGTTGGGGTGAGCTGTGGTGGATGTGTCCCCTCCCAGCTCCTCGTGCACCCTCAGCCTCCTCACTGGTGAGGTGGTATGAGAAACAGAAAAGTCCTTGCCTCTGTGTAAGCACTGCTCAGCAGTAGCTACAATGTCCTGGTATCACCACAGTTTAGGTCACAAATCCGCAACAGAGCACCATACAGACTGCAAGGAATAAAATTAATTCTATCCTAGACAAGAGGAAAAAAATATATTTGTGCTGTTTGCATCTTGAAGTTAATGAAAATGTTGGGGAAAAAAAGTTATATTCAAAGTTATATTTTGTCTTTTCAAAGTACTGAAAGACAAAATAACAGATTAACTTGTCTTTCAGCCTCAAACGATTTTATGATGATCTGACACACAAAAAAAGTTATTAGGTTGTTCCTGTCCTTTACACATCTCTGTGGAGAGCAGCCTTCTTCAAAACCCCAGTGCCCAGCTGTCCTTTCTCACTGGTGAAGTGAGATCATGGCCAGGGGAGGCGGCCAGGGCTCCTCCAGCACTGACACATCTGTCCCTCATGGCCACAGCTCTCCTCTCCTCGAGAGGTGGACAGAGCACCAGAGTTCCTCTGTCAGGGTGACATCCTCACTGTCTGGCATAGGGACAAGCTGTGGGACACCTCAGTGGGACCTTTTGGAGCTCAGCTTTTAACCTGCAGAGCTCAAGCTTGTCACTTGGGCCAGGTTTTTGAGTAGCCATATCTCCTTGAGGTCTAGCCCTAGGGGATGCTCAGTGGGGCTGGGACTCTCTGGTGCAATATGTTTGTAGACAGCACAACCACATTGCAAGAAACATGGTAAAAATGGAGACGTTGGGGATTTACCCAAATCGAGAAGATGCAGCAAATGTAGCACACCTGCCCAGCCGTGAGGAGCTGGCATCCCTCAGCTCCTCAGGGTGCAGGGCACCCACAACCTCAGGGCAGGCAAATCCCAGCTCCAGGTGAGGAAATGTGAGGAACTGTTCATACCAGCGGAGCGAGCTCCATCTGCTGCCCAAAACCCTGAGAGGCGGCAGGCAGAGCCACAGACTTTTGCCTGAATCCTCTCCCCAAACAAAATCCTGTTGACTTCGGAGCAGGATCCACTGCATTCCACAGCTTTTCTACAGAGTGGGTCCTGTGACTTAATCCGAGTTTAATTCCAGTCCATCATAACTGGGAGCCTGCTGCCACCAGCATCCCGTCTCCCAGTCCCTGCTGACCCCCAGCATCAGCCCGGGGTAGCCAGGGGTACACAGCTCAGCCTGACCTGGGCAAAGCCTCCCCAGGTTTTGGGCTGGTAGGGGATTATAGCACATTGTGATCACAGCATGTTGGTGTCACAGCACATGGAGTCACACCTGCATCCAAGTGAAATATTTGCCCTGTTGTCTTCTTGCTGCTCCCAACCATAATTAATTACAGCAAAAGAGCAGATTGTCTGTCTTTTGAGTGACTTCTTGCAACCAGATGCAGGCAGATCACATGGGTCTGTGCGGCTATGTGGGTCTCTGGCATTGGCTAAAGGATTGGTGTAATCCCTATAAATTCATTAGCATTTATCGGCTCCCTATTTGTGTCTATACTGCTCCATCTTCCCCTTTCTTGTCTTTCTCCCTCCATGGAGCAAAGATTTATCACTGAATTAAAGGGAGAGCACCTGCATGATGAGCTAGGGAAGGAGGATAATTCTATCACTTGTCAGAGCAGTTGAGGGGGAAGTTGTGTGCAATAACCACTGCTCAAGTCCAAGCTTGTGAGGTGGTATAGGGAAAAACATGGTAAAAAAAGACCAGGCAGATGGGGTGGTGCTCAGGGCTGGGGTTTTCCTCTGTGCATGTCCATGGCAAGGAGGCCCAGCAGCAAAGCCACCCGTGCACCCATTGCCCCAACTCTAGCATCCTCCTCCACAGCCATAAACTGCATTATCCCATCAGTTTGCAGCAGGGTGCTGAGAAAGAGGTGCTCCTGCTGGGAGTGAACCCTGCACTGAGGTGGGAAAATGCCAGACCCATGCTCCTGCCCCTCCTCATCACTGGCCGTAGCACTTATGGGACAGAACAGGGAACTGATCCAGCAGGAAACTAACTGTTTTGGAGGAGAAAAGATCAGATCAGATTTTTCAGTCAGATTAGGTTTGTCGTATTGATAAAAAGAAGGGGTCAGCTATGACAGTGGAGGCAGGACCATCCTCATGGCAGTGAGGTGAACTAAGACCAGTTGGAAATGAGCGTCAGGCCATGGACAAACTCCTCTGAGCTCTGGTTGGGTTGGATTAGAGTGTGTCTGTCTCAGCTACTCCATCAGCAACCGCTCACATTTTGCTGCTAAGTTTGCAGGACAACTGTCACATTTGCTTATCCAGGGCTAATACTGGTGACCAGAATGCATTTCCACCACCCTTTACTTTCAACTGTGCTCTCAATAACAAGCAAATACCATTTGTGGACAATAACTTCACTAAGGTACATAAGACACCCCAGCACTCTGGCTGTTGATGAATCATGAGCCCAGTATGTTTATGCAATATCTATAGTTCCCCCAGTATTTTGCTGTGCCAAAAATGCACACCCCAACCCAGCA
>NW_008669784.1:9532-23495 GCF_000695815.1 Acanthisitta chloris | reverse complement strand
CCTGCTCTTCTTCTTTCAATTGTATTTATCGCTAGTGACACCTACCAACTTCATCTGGTAGCACAGAAAATTAATGCTGCCATGTTTCCTTGAGCTCTACAGTGGATGTGTGTTTCCTACATTTTCCATGATCAGGGTGCTGCATCAGATTTTAGCCAAGGTTTTATTTATCGCTGAGGGTCCCTGTTCAGCCCCAGGGTCTTTTTCACAACAGTGGCCATCACACCTCACAGCTGCAGCAAATCTCTTCAGCTGCTCTGCTTGGAGGTTTCAGGGGAGTGTGCTGTTTTTTGTCAAGTGTGGGGAAGGATTCAAGGGATGATATGAAAAATAAATGACCTCTAGGATTGTTCTGTGAGTCTAGAAACTCCCAGATGTCCCCAGATTTGCATTGCTGTGGGCTAAATTGCCTCCAGAAAGATGCCTCCAGAAAGATTCCTCCAGCAGCATTTGGCTCTCAACTTGATGCATGAGGATTTTGAGGCATTACTCCTGGTCCTTGAGCATCACCCATCATGTGCCAGAGCCTCTTTGTCAGCCTTAGGGGTCACCTGGCTGATGGCAGCTCCCTGCTGTGCTGTGCCCAGCTATTGAGGCCACCACACAGGGTCACAGCCTCCCACTGCTGTGTCCCAGGATATTTCTGAGCTCATGATGACCCATGCAAAATTTAAGAACAAAAATGCCAGTTTGGCATCTCTTCTGTTGCTTGAAAATTGTCAAATCACAGGCTGTGGTCTGGAGGCTCTGTAGAGCTCAGAGAGGTTGGTGTAACAGCCGGATGAGATCTGGTCATCTACCTTCAGCAACTGCTGCTGAAAGGCTGAGGATATTTATTTCCCAAGGTCTTCTCTTGCAGCCTTGGGTATAAATTTCCTTCCATTTATTTGTTAAAGGCTCTGCTCCTGTGCTGTGTTTAGGCTGTCAGCAGTTGCCTTGGACATTTAGGTCAATCACAGATATTATTTCTGTCTCTGGAGCTGGCAGCTCTCATCCTGGGCCTTCAGCTTTGTAGCTTGCCTATAAATAAAACACCATTCATCCTCAGCACAGTGGGCAGAGGCAGCGATGAGCTCGAAGTGCTGCTTTCTCAGGGAGGGGTGCTCATTTCAAAGAGCTCGACCCTGCAAAGAATTATCAAGCCCCATATTAAGTGCCCCTATTGCTTTAATAGGAAGCCTAGTGAGAATTAGCGGATAAAACCAGGCATTAGAGCTGTGGTGTAAGGCAACTTGTATTTTCAGCTTGTCGTTCATGGGCTGAACAAGTCTGTGTGGTGGAGACTGGGAACAGCTGGTGAATGAGGACAGGCAAAAGGAGAGCTTGAGGGGGGAAGAAACACTTGTGTTTGTTTAGTCCTTTTAGGTGCTGGTTTAACATATGGTCAGTATTCCTGGAGGGACTGAGCCAAGAAGCAGGAATCTCACTGATCCAAAGGCTTCAGGACCATAGGTTAGTTCAGTCAATGTTCTTATTGCTGACAAATACCAGTTCCCAGATCCAGTCTGACAATAGGCTACTAAGCCTTTTCCTCTGCACATCAGTATATTGACATGAAAAAAGCCACAATGAACAACTTTTAAATTTAACTCTTAAACAGAGTGCCTTATGGTGAATACTTGGTTGCTCATCTCAGAGGTTTTTGGAGGCAGCCTTGTTGGCTGCAGAGGCAATAACAGTTGATAATTGGGGGGGGAGGAGGGTCATCATTGTGGAGCCATTTCTCATCTAGCAGCCTATGGATGCAGATCTATGCACTGGTAAGTCGAAGAGGATGTAAGTAGAATAGGGTGGAGGGGTTTCAAATTATACTGGGTACGAACAAATTTGAAGCATTGACTAGGAAAGGGAAATGGAAAAAGCTTCCAAAACTTCTAAAATACACCTCAGACAGGCGTCTTTTACTGTAAATTATTCCTACCCAGGAACAGCAACGATTATAAGCTCTAGGTCTTTGGTTAATCTCTTACTTCCTTAAGAGTGCATGCATTATTGTTTTGTCATTTATTGGAGTCATTTTGCAAAGTGGATCCAGGGTGTTTTCGCAGAGGGTTTGCATTGCACATGATTGACTGAGCTGATTCCCTTCCAGACACTCATGTATTTCCCTGCTGCTTATATGAGAACCGAGCACTTTTTATTTCCTTGCAAGGGAAATGAGCTCTGACAAATGGGGATGTGATGAATAGCACATTATTTGGGGTCTGAGACAAGGGCAGAGGCCAAAGAGAAGATGTTTCTCTGGGTTTGCCTTAGTCTGTCTCTTCTCACTTTTTTCTTACACTCCCGTGCTCTAATATTTCTTTTTTACATTTAAATAGCATCACAGACACCTGGTGATTATTACATAAAGATGCAATGAATTGCAATGCTCAGAACAACTGACAACCTTCTGCCTTTAGATTTCCAATCCTAACTGTGAAGTATGAGCCAAATCCTGAGAAGCTGCCTGGAAGGAGGGGAGGTGAAGCATCCACTGTGCCTGAAGCCAGATCAACTGGTCCTGCAGCTGCTCTGCATCTTAGCATCCCTCCTGCTCCCTGAGCTTTGCCCTTGGCCCAGAGGAGCCTGCTGCAGGGTCTGGTCTGCCATGCTGCTCAGCATGGATCAGCTCCCCCCATTCTCCTCAGAAAGGCATTGATTTTTCTATTAGCTGCAGTACCTGCTCATTGATAATAGATACACCAATGCAAGCTCCAACTCTTTCCAGCTGGTTAGTGTCCCCCCTCTAATTAGTCCATTATTGAGGATAAAAGGCAGGAACACATTGCAGTCATCCTCACAAATCATCTTTTGTCCAGATGGCCCACAAAGTACATTATAAACCTCATTAACAGATTGCACCAATTAATTAACTGATATGGGAATCACTTTGCTCACCACCAAAGGCAGCTGCCTGCAGGAGGGAGTGCAGCCAGGCAAGGAGCTGCAAAACTCAGCCCCAGCTGCAGTCCAGGGAGAGAATCAGGATCAGCAACACCAGACATAGTTACTGGTTTTTCAAATGTTAACTAAGTTTTTTTTAATTTATTTTGCCTATTTCCTGAAAGATTCACCCTTGTCTGTCCCAAACCAGGAACCACGTGGCTTGAAATGGATCTGTCTGTCAAACCTTGCCAACAACAGGGAGCAGTTTCCTCATGGCCTTAGGTGTATTTTAGCTGCATGAAGTTGCATCTGGTTTTTTACCCCTAAATTAAGCAGATTAATAAAACACTTTTTTTAGTCTAAAATTCAGTACCTATTGATAAATCTGTAATGAATTTGTACTCTAGGCTATTAATTGCCTTGCAGATGTTCAGCCATAGGATTCCAGCGAAGGAGATCAATAGATGTTGAGATTAAATTATCCAACTGTTTCAAAACCCAAATAATCACTGCTTCAGCTTGTTTAGTTTGGGCCCAGGACAAAAGTCAATTCCTTCCCTGTGGACATTTCTATAAAATACAGTTGACATAAGAAATGATGAGACTCTGGAAAACTAGATTGAGCCATAAATATTCAGCTCTGCAGTGGATCCGAGAACAATAATTTAACTTTCTTTAATGCCCATCTCTCAGCATGCTTAACAAACTCTCTGTTCTTGGCAATCCTCAGATGTTTAACAATTCAGAGCCCCTAATCCATAACCTGGGAGGGAAAAATGAAGATTTGGTTCAAATAAACCCCTGGCTGATGGAGTTAGAAGAGCTTCGCTGTGGCATTTGCAATCAGCTAAAAGGAACAGAAAAGGCTACAGAAGAGTGTCCCTGTATGCAGGTGTCTATAGCTACTCCAGATAAGCTCTCCTACTACTTTTTTTCCTGCTTTTAAGTTACTGGTTCCTAGGACAAGCATCCTCTACAATTGTTTTCACACCCTCGACAGCAGTTTCACCTCCTCTCCCTCACCTGAGTCCTCCCTGGCTCTTTTCAGCCCAAGGAACCATGGCAGCCTCTCTCCTTCTGCTTAAACAGGCTGCGCTCAGGGGCAGGGGAAACCTTTCCTGGCCAGCTAAAGCCCGAGGGGCACATAGCATCCATTTACCCTCTGAAAGTGCCTGGTTTGCCCCAATGCCTAATCAGAGCCCTCGTCACCTACCTCTTTCCTGACTAGAATGGGAATTTTGCTCCAGGAATGAGTCCTGGGAGTAGCCCAGTAGCTGGGGACCAGTAAATGCTAAACACAGTGCATTTCTGTGCAGAAGCAGAGCATGGGTTTTAACCTGAACAGGGCAAATATTCACTCAGGAGATGTGTTCTGTATGCTCAAAGGGGAGGATTCTACAGCATATCCCAAGCAGATTCAGAACTTGAATGTCTCCCCTAGAGATGCTGCTGTTTCTTTGTGTTCCTCTGCCTTTTCCCAGGTGGTGCCTCATCCTGCCCCTCACAAGGATAATGCGACATGGTGCAGGAGTTTCTCTGCTGAACTCTCCCTTGGTTTTCCCAGTACCTTTTTCCTTCATTTCTTGCTGGCAAAGAGCTCAGTTGTTGTTATAGCAACCTCAGTGCAGTTAAGTCTCTAGAGGCAAGGTTTATAGGGAGAGACAATATATTTTATTAGACTGGCTGATAATGCTGAATAAGAAATACAAAAGCTAAAGGGAAAAAAAAGAGGGGAAGAGAGCATCTTTCTGGCTCACAAGCTCATCACAGGTCCCCAGAGCTGTGGGCAGAGGAGAACAAAGCAGGTACAGAGGAGAAGCAGGACACTTTGGGACTTGTTGTGGGCACTAGGTTAAGGGGCAGACTTGGTGCAGGTTTGGTCAGGCTGGCAGGCTGGCAGCCCAACAGCCTAAGGTTTGCAAGGATGTTAATCTGGTTTTATCCGGGAAACGAGACTCATACTCAATGTTGACTGTTCCTGCCAAACACCAGAACTGTACTGGTTTGCCTTCACTGTCCCAGTACCTTCACAGCATCTCCCAGGCACTGGTGGTTGCACTTGCTGCTGCAACAACTACTGCAGCCACTGCCAAAAAAACTCCATTCCCTCTCATTTTCTGTGCATCTGCTTTTAACCCACGACCAAGCTGCTCAAAGCAAACCTTGGCAGCACCTACCCTAAATGGTCCTCTCAGGGTACACTCCCCACCCAACCTATTGAAAGCAGCAGAAAACACTTCAAGGAGCTAATAAGCAAGATAGCTTCGGGGTCACCTTCTGATTTAAACCCCAGCCCCAACTCAAAATCCAGCCCCTCAGCTAAGCCTGCTGGCTCACACCTCTTCTTCCAGTGCGCCTCCAGCAGCATAGAGTGTCTCCTTGCTCAGATCCCACCTGACCTGCTCTGCTCACTCAGGATCTGATCCCTGGAATCCATCAAACACAAGCTGCTCCTTTAAGGCACCTCATCCCTCAAGCAGACAGCACTCCTGAAGTTGGTACATCCTCATCAATCAGTCTGGATAAAACCCACCTCCTATACAGCTGATGCTCACCTGAATGGCATCTATCTCAGATGCTGCCTGCTGGGAACTCTGTCATTCACACTGTTAGTTTTCAGTTAAATTTATGGCTTAATGATAATTTAATGTAAACACCAAACTCAAGGCAAAAAGCTTTGCAGGCAATGATGTAAAAGCTCTTTCCTTTCTGTCTGGTGTTTTTAAACTTCAATATTGCTCAATTGGTAACTCACCTTTCATTTTGCATATTCTGTTCTCTTTAACGAGGCCCTTGTAACATGCTGAACAGCAAAGCAGATCAGGCAATAACTCATAGCCTGTTTGCTGAAGAAAACACAAGCACTTAAAAGAAATATAAATTAATTCAGCAATAAACAGGTGGCTCTGGGGAAGGGTGGGCTTGCATGTGGCCCAACAATGATGTAGGATGAAGTCAGCTCCTCCAAGCCAAAACCAAAAAGAGAAGCAAGGTCTGTGGTGGCTGCTTTCTTATTTGTAAGAGTAGGGGAAAATACACAAGGTTAGCTAAAGCAGTGCAAGTCTTCCTTTATTTTAATAGCAGAAAATTTTGTTTTGTCAGGTTTGATGACCATAGATGCTCAGGGATGATACCAGCACTTGAGGTGATCCTGGGTGAAATTTGGCCCTATAAGTTAGTATGGACTGGCCTCTGGGAAAAGGGCAGGATCCAGACTGAGACCAGCAAAAAAGAGCTATGCAGACAAAAGCACACAGAAAATATGGGAAATAACTGTTTCACTGGTCTCTTCATGAGCACAATTAGCAGATCATCAAAAACTAAAAACACAACAGGGAGCATCCATGTGCCAATGAGACTTTTCAAACATCTCTTGTCTACCCACTGCAGTCTTGGCTGCTGAGGAGAAAGTCCTTCCCAGCTCACAAACTGCCCCACAGATAAGTCCTCATGGTCAGAAAGGGCAGGTATGTGGATCTACTGGAGTGAGTCCAGAGGAGGCTATGAAGATGCTCAGAAGGCTGGAGCACTTCTGTTATGAAGACAGACTGAGAGAGTTGAGGTTGTTCAGCCTGGAGAAGGGAAGGCTCTGGGGAGACCTCATCGCAGCATTTCAGTACTTGAAGAGGGCTTGCAGAAAAGAGGGAGAGAGATTTTTTACATGGGCAGATAGTGATAGGATAGGGGGAAATAGGTTTAAACGAAAAGAGTAGAGATTTAGATTAACTGTTAGGATGAAATTCTTTATTGGGTGGGTGGTTGTCACTGGTTACACATAAAAATGTGGATGCCCCATCCCTGGAAGTGTTCAAAACTAGGTTGGATGGAGCTTTAAGCCCACGGTAGGTGGGGTAGATCTAGATGATCCTTAAGGTGTCTTGGCACCATAGCTCCATTGCAGGTTGGAAGAGACATCAGGCTTGCCTACATGACATGCGACAGAGTTACAGGCTCAGCCTTTGGTAGACAGTGAAGTGCTTTTTGAGGCATCAAGAACTTTCACCTTAATCATGGAAAGGGATTGAAGGGATTGCATGAAGGGATGATGAAATTGTGCCCTAAATGGGAAGGTTGCAGTCTTTCAGCATTGCATTTCCTTGTCCTGAGTCCTGCTGCATGCAGGCTGTATGGTACTATCGTGTATTCATACTGCCTAATTGGATCAAACTGACTCTGATTACATTTAAGGAGCTGATAGATAGCATATCTGAAAGCCACTCACCCGTTACAGCCAAAGTGGCTCTTGCTGTAGGGAGTTAATTAAAGCCAAGGCTATAAAGCTCTTTTTTCTGCTGTGGAACTTGGCTTTTGGGGGCATCTGGAGGCGTCAGACTGAATGGAAACAATCTGAGGAGCCCACACAGACTTGTTTCCATTTAGAAGCAGAGTTATCACTGTAGTCCCAATAAACCATGAAGCTGAAATGTGAAGCCTTGTTCAGAGCTTGTCTAGAACCCATCACCAAAGCAGGTCTGATTTGAATATGTTGAGTCCTTGACACTAACATGTTTGGTAAGAGTCCTTGGTTTCCACTACGTTTTTTTCTGCAAGTTTCATTGGTCTAGGGTATAGGACACAGAACACAGAGTACAAAGGCAAGGGCAGAAGATAAAGAAGAAACTGTTGAGACCCAAAGAAGTTTGAGGTATTTTTATGGTTCACTCATGGGACACAAAAGCCAGTTCAACCTTTTGGTCCTTCTTTTTGGTGAATTCCTTTCTCCCAAGCTTCCCTCACCCCATGACAGCACCAGAGAGCATCAGAAATTTGAAAGTGAACTGGAATCACCATGCACCCACCTATCTGGCAATGTCTGTGCAGATGACACCTCAAATGAAAAATCACAGGCTGGACTGCTGTAGAGCAGATAACTTATCCAGATAAGTTTCCCATCACCATCACCTTCCTCAGCTGTGCTTCACACATCATAAAAGAAGACAGATCCCTGCTATCCTCAGTCTAGATAGTCCATCACCTCCTCTGGCTGACTCTTCACTTTATTAACACAGATCCATGCTCATGAAATATAAACTAGACACCTTGGATCCTCTTGCCTGCCCAGACCAATGCCACATCTGCAGGGTCTGTGATTGCTGTTTCAGGTGGCTGCTGCTCGTCTCAGCAGATATCACGTTGAAATGTGTTTTATCACTCGGTCTTCAATTGAAACACAACTCTTTCCACATAGTTGGGAAAATAGCAAAATACAAAAGCCCTACAAAAACTCACCCTGATAGACTGGACTATATCACTGCTGATGCAAAATTTTGCTCTGCCGTTTGCCTAATGGACAATTGCCAATTCTACAGAGCTACACAGCAGGAGCAAAGCAATTATCTTACAGAGTAAATACAAACTTGTAGTGGAGTGACCTGTCCTGGCTGAGAACATGGTCAACAGCAACAGTATTGGTACAGCTGGTACCTGTTCCACAATGGGACTTGCTTTCTTGTCTTTGATGGGAACTTTCAGGAGCTGCCAGTTCAGTGTTACTCCATGAGCTTTGGCCCTGGGTTGAGCCTCCTATGGGTACCAAGCATTGGGCAAAGAAGGACAAATATCTGGGAGGGAGCTGATGTATCCTTGTCACTCAGTGAAAATCCAGAAGGGTGACTATGTGGTTACAGCAGAAGGCACAATCTAGGTAAAAGAGAAGCCTGATGGGTAAGCCACAACAAGATGCAGTGACTCTAAGCAGTATTTTCTCCTGTGCCACTGAAACTTCATGTGACCTTAGTTCACATCACTTCATCTCCTAGTATGTCCAGTCTCCTACCTCCAAAACATGAGTGTTCAATCTTTTCTCCCTTTTGCCGGTTTATTTCTATCCAGACTCCCAGACCTTGGTGGCAGTGACAATTTCTTCCCATTCCTCACACATACAGATCCTGTCACCTTTGGGTCACTACGTTAGCCTGAGCATTGATGAAGTAAAACCCAGAGTGCCTGTCTTTTAAGTGCTCTTAAAAATTTGAAGAGCACCCTTGCTGCTATTCACTCCCTCCACCTGCTGCTACATACTTCCCTGTGAAGAATAATAAGGCAAAATATTTCCCATGGAATGGACTTTCTCCTTTTCTCTCCTCGGCAAATGCACTTTGCACCTGCTCATTAACGAACATACACCATCCGCATCGACCAGGGCTGGCACTGAATTGGACTTCGAATGCCTTTTCAGTGCCATAGCCTAGTTAATAATTACTTCTATGACTCACTTGACTCCATGCTGCTGGAGCACCGTTGGGAGAATTGACAGCACAAATAACAGAAACATTAAGCCTAATGATGTTGGGAGAGTTAGTCCTGATAAAGTGTTCTCATTGTCACCAAAGAAGAGCCATTCCCTTTAGCAGTTGTCCCTCCCAGGACGGTGTTTTCTTCCCATCCCTGACATCACAGAGGAATGTCAGCTTGCTGCTTCTTTGAGTTTTGACAGTAGGAGTGTGGGATGCACACGTGTGCCATGTGTGCTTATGCAGCAATCATCCTCATTTCAGAATACAATGATAGAATCATAGAAAGGTTTGGGTAGGAAGGGACGTTAAACATCATCTAGTTCCAATCCCACTGCCACGGGCAGGGATGCCACCCACTGGACCGTGTTGCTCAGGGCCCCACCCAACCTGGTCTTGAACATTTCCAGGGATGAGGTATCCACAGCTTCTCTGAGTAACCTGTTCCAGTGCCTCACCACCTTCTGAGCAAAGAATTTCTTCCTAACATCTAATCTAAATTTCTCCTCTTTTTATTTTAAAAGAGGTTTTAAAATCACCCCCATCCCCTGTGTAAAAAGTCACCCTAACAAATATCTTTGTTCCCAATCAGCCAACTCCAGGCATCTTCAGCTCAAGCGTGGTCCTGCAGCTCCCCACCATCCCTGCAACCTGGAATGCTCCTCTGCCAGCCATGCCCTGCTAGAAGCCCACAGATATGCTCTCAGCTTACCTAAATCATCAGGGAAAACACTAGTTTGAGCCACTCTCCTGGATTTGCCTCCCAGTTGCACAGGGACAGAGGGATGTCCAGTGCCCCACTGATTGGTGGATAGAAATTGCCATCTCTGGATGACTCTGCCTCTAACAAAAGCATTTTAAAACATGGACCAAACCCTCTGAACCAATTTTTCCCAGTGGCTCCATTCATCCTCTAGGTGGAAAGTTCTCCCCATGCCCTCAGGACCTCCCACCTATTCCCCATGAGGAAAAGTAACCCTTTGGAAAGGTCTTGCCAGAGATGAGAAACAGAAGATGGTCATATGTCCAATACAGGGCTGCTGCAGTTACATCTGCCATGCATCTTACCACAATAATTTATTCTCATTTTCCACTAATTTATAATTCACAGGACTAGATTCAATACTTCCAAAATTAGGTTTAAATAGTATATCTAAGGATCACAAAGATTTTTGAATGTGACACTGAACCTGATAGGTTTAAAAAGAGGCTTTGGTTCAAGCAGAGAGCTTTCCCTGGTGTTATTCCCAAAAGCAAAACTATTTCTGCGAAATAGGCATTTCCTTTTCTTTTAATAGGAGAATTCAATTTCTATTCCCTTTTTCTTAGCCAGTTCCTCCTCTTTGCCTTCATTGCCACAAATTCCCTAATCTTGTTATTCTTGGGTGTTGGGAAAGTGTAATCATCTCAGCCATGAAATCGAAGACAACAGCAACACTTCCAGGGAGGTGACTTAAGTCGGAGGAATTAATTCTCCCAGCAGACAGCTCTTATTTAGAACAAATGTGATTTTCAGAACTGAAGCTATGTTTTTAATGAGGCTCTATGAAAATATATGTAGCCCAGAGCTGCTGGGAAATTCAATGTTGTGCCAAAGAAATGCATCAAGTCAGGAAAACAACAGCCAACAGGATCTTTCAGTCAGTTCATCCCTCAGTTCCCTGCAGAGAAAACTCGTCTCAGTATTTCTCACCCTCAGAGACTGCTGCCCTGAAAAGGTAATCCACAGCCATTTATTGAGTGTCTGAATCTGACCCACCTAAAAGATGCATTTCGAGGTTAAATCAGAAAAATAGATGGTTTTCTCTCCCTCTCCTTCAAATGAAGCCAGCACACACAAGCAGACAGGTCTCCACACAACACAGGGTTAAGGCACAGAAGTCCTTGTCCTGGGATGATACAGATGATGAGAGTTGTGGGGTTTTAACTACGCTGGGAAAAGCTGAGATCCCTCTTTTCAGCTCTGTCCTTCAATTTCCTTTCTTGCTTGTTGTCTTTTTATCCAGAGCAGGGATGGCCCTACTTGCACCTACATAGCGAAGCACCATGGGGCACGGATGGGATTGCTCATCTCCATGGTGTCAGACCACATTCACAGTGATTTACAGGGATTTATGGCCATGAAAATAGGTTTATCCAGCAAGGATGCAGCAAAAATCTGCCTTGGTTTTGGGGCAGGTGTGTGTTTTCAGATGAAGGATAAGAAAGAAAATCCATTTGGAGACCATCACACAGGTTAAAGCTGTGAGGGCAGCCTTGGGGGGCTTTCCATGCTCTGCTGCCTGGGTTTACCTCCCCAGAGCAAACAGCTCTGCTGCTCCCAAGTGCATCTGTAACTGCCAGCCAAAGGTTATCTTCTTCCAGTGAACTCGATGGCCCTGTGAAAGGTATACAGCCCAGAAACCAAATCTGTCTGCTTATTTGCACAGCCAGCAATGGGGTGCAGACAGCAGTGATGTGCACACCCCTAAGGAGGAGGCAGAAGACCTCTTGAGCTTGCCAGCAGCACGTCCTTCCCACATGCAAAATCTGCTCTGAATAGAGAGTGCAGAGATCCAGGGACAGCAAATGGGGTAAAGCACCAGCCACTTGCCACGGGAGAAGGAGGAACAGCTCCTAATGACAGTATCATGTTTGCCTGACTCAGCTGGAGATAAAAGATGAACCATAGATCATACTGATTTCTCATGCCGAGGTAACAACAGAGGAGGATTTGTCTCCAAAATAAGTATATTTTCTGCCTATATGCCAGCAAAAGACATCATTTTTTCTGTCTGACTTTATGGCAAACTTCATCAAATACCTGTATGGCACACAGCCAGAGACTTATGTATGAAGCTGTGTTCACTGTCACAGCAGATGGATGCCAGAAACTCCAGCAAAGATTCCAGCAGGAGAGACCTCCTGAGGTGGTTTGGGGAGGTTACGCAGATCTCCAGAGGCACAGCTTATAGAATCTTTGCAGAGAAATCTGGCTTTTGGGATTTGATTGAAAACAGGGGGTCTGGTAATGAACTGTAGTCCCAAAGCTGCCTTTGAAGTTTGGTCAGTTTAGCAAGATCTTATTTTAGGGGTGCCTGGAGGATTGAGTAATAGAGCAATTCTCAAGAGTTTGGATCGGAAATTTCTTCTGGAACCTGGGAGGTTTATTTCCTGGCAAAAGCACCATGAGAACCAGTGTCTTCTCAGGACAGGCCAGTTTCAAAAAATCAGAATTCCCACATGACTACAGTCTCCGTGGAAAAACTCCTGGGGACTTTATGTCCAAGGATGCCTTGAAAAACCTCATCTGTCCTCCCAGGCCTGACACTCTCTGTGCTCTGAGAATTCAAAGCCATGTCAGTGTGTGCAGGTTTTGCAGAGACAGAGAGTGATTGCAGGTAGCAGGAGATCTGCCAATGGAAACGGTGAAATTTCCTCTCCACAGACTTTGTAAATGTGGCTAAACAAAACCATGGAAATGAGAATGTATGGAGCAATCCTTGGTGACCAACACTGATGGTCCAGCTGTCTTCTACAGTCCAGTGGCTCACTGTGAGCCTGGGTGAGCTGTTGTCTCCTCCTTACTGGACCACCCCCTGGGTCAGCAGTGGGGGCAGCTGGGACAGCAGAAGCCCCCAGACTGGCCACCACTACATGGAGTCAGGCTACAAGATCTTTGAATTGATTTTAAAATGTAAAAAGTTAAGCTCCCAGCTCTTCTAGGAAGTGTATGAGAGCAAACACTGTAAGACAACACCAGGGGAGATGCTCCATATTCTCAATCCATTCAGGAGGCTGTGCCCTACAGAGCATGAATATCTGTAGCTTCACATCACCCTGGGGACTTGGGCAAGGTGTCACTCTGAGGCCACCCCAAATGAGGAGCTCTTTGGGGTCATCAGTGTGAAACTCAGGAGTTTTAAGCAAATATCCAAACCTCTCCTAGATCATGTTATAGTGAGGTAGCCAGGAGTGTCTGAGGGTCTCCCATGGATGCTAAAAGCTCAGCTGAGTTGACAGCATCTGACACTTGGAGAAAACCAGCCTTTTGGCCTCTGAGTTGAGCACATTTGCTATGGATTCACCAGAGACTAATGACATAAAAGCTTTCTTTTCTTTTCTTTTTTGTTTTTTTTTAACAGAGGGACTTTGCAATTAGAAATTTCACATTTTCATGGATAGTTTTGCTCTTTCATGGATTTTTTTCCTCTTCCAGGACTTATCCAGGGAAAAACACATGATTTCTTGCACAAGACAGACCTGGAAGGTTTGTACTTTACTGTGGACTTGTGAGTCCTGCAAAAGAATGGCAGTTCATGAGCATTCATAGAGCTCCTGAGCCAAAATCAGAGCAATAGGCCAGAGACAAAAGTAAGGGCTCTAGGACAAGGGTGAGCATTTCACAGGAGGGAAGGATGGAAGGGGTGAGTTAGCTCAGCCTAGTGAAAGGAAAGCTCTGGGAAACCTGCAGCAAAACTAAAATGTTTCAGGGATAAAAATTTCCAGGAGGTATAAAGGTATCTTGGTTAAAAGCCATTATTTGTACAAGGATAAAAGGAAATAAACCAGCCACAGACAAATTTGGGATGGAAATTAGAAAAAGCTAATTACATTTCATGTAATGTTTCTGCTTTATTCTTCCAGATGGAGAGAAGGTCATGATTCAGGTTAGAAAACTAAAATGTTTCAGGGATAAAAATTTCCAGGAGGTATAAAGGTATCTTGGTTAAAAGCCATTATTTGTACAAGGATAAAAGGAAATAAACCAGCCACAGACAAATTTGGGATGGAAATTAGAAAAAGCTAATTACATTTCATGTAATGTTTCTGCTTTATTCTTCCAGATGGAGAGAAGGTCATGATTCAGGTTAGGGCAGTTG
>NW_008669784.1:5650-9513 GCF_000695815.1 Acanthisitta chloris | reverse complement strand
AGTCCAGGAGGACAGCAGTGGATGCTCAGCAAACACTCCCCTGTGCTTTTCTCTCTGGTCCCACTTTTAAAAAAGAAAAACCCTTCCAGGGAGTTCTTCCTAATGGCCAAAAGAAATCCTTTCTGAAGGGAGCAGGTTTTCATTTTACACACATTGTCAGTGGAGCCTTCTTAGCCAGCTCATTTCCCAGGTCTTTAACCAGCCAGCCTGCCTGAAATGGAGAGATTTCCTCTCGTCTCAAATCACTTGCCTGCACATGGGAGAGAAGCTCTTTGACGAGGTGAATTTGCAAGGCTCTCAAATCCTCTTTATTCTCGCTGTGCTATCCCTCCTTGACTCATCTCCAGGAGACCATGTTGGGCTAAGCTCAGAAGGAGCATGGAAAGGTGACAGTACCAATCCTAGACACACAAACACACACAGATACAGCTTCCACCTCTTCCCTGCACCATAAATTAAATATCATCTATACTCAAGTCTGGGAAGGATCAGCTAAAATAATCCAGTCCATTCCTCCATCACCAGAGAGACTGAGTTTAGAACCGTCCACAGCCCACAAACCTGTTGCTCCCATGTCCCTGATAAACCAGAGGCCCACGATTCACATCTGGCATGTTCAGGTACACAGCTGGGGGTTAATGTGCATATACAGAAAAAAAGGCTGAGGTTGGCTGTTCCTGTATCAGTCAAAGCAATGATAGTGGGAGTCTGTGGTGGGACTAGTGTTTAGGCAACCAGAGTGTCAAGGAAAAGTGGCTTTCAAGAGGCAACGTGAACTCTTAGGGATGCTTTTTCCTTTTAGCTACTTGCACTGTCTAGGAAATCAAACAGGAGAGTGAGGAGTACAAGGAAAGATGAATACAGACAACCTTGGGGAACACACAGTCTGGGAGAAGGTGGTTGTAAGGGTGAAAAAGCAGACAGGCCAAATGCTTTCTGAGGGTAATTATTTTAATGGGTCTGTCTTTTCCAAATTTCACATTGCACACAGAGAAATAGCAACTTGCTTTAAAAAAAAAGACACCAGGAATGCTGACTTGGAGAACAAGAAACTCTCCCTATCTCTCACTACAAAAGGAGGCACGATATTCACAACAACATTAGTCACAGTCGGTGACAGAGGTAGACAGACAGACAGACATGGAAATTCCAAAAGACAGAAACAGGCAAAAGCAGGAAGGCAGCAGAAGCTCCCATGCCCACCTTGCTGTGCAGACAGGCAGCTGGGCTCACAGCTTGGTGTACAGACCCACCACATCAGGGATCAGCATCTTACTGGTCCTACACTTCTGCTTGCCCAGGCATCATCTCTTCTGGTTGGCATCTCTTGGGTCCCAAGAATGTCAGCTCCCAGAGCAAGACTGGCTTTCTGGCACTCTGCATGTGCAGCACAGGATTCACCAGTTCCTGGGGCTGTGTTGGGGCTCACTGTATGGTACTGGATGTGACACCACAACACAGGTGAATCACACTAAACTCCTAGCTGGCCCTCAGAGTCCTTATTCTGACCTCATTCCTGCCCAAGGGGCCTTCAGCCATTTTATTATCCATCACTGGTAGCATTTCACACTGTAACTGTGGTAATGCATGCATGACCACAGTTAATGCTCCAGACTGGGCTTCCAAGCCTCCAGTGAATAAAGAAAGGGGTTGTATGGTTACCATTTGATTTTCCTAATTTTCTGGCTCCAAGTGTTTCAATAACCATATTCACCCCTCTAAAGGTCTTCCAACCTGTTGTTTGCTATTTCAAAAGGCTAGTGAGCCAGCAAGCTGGGAATCAAACCTACATCAGCAAGCTATTCTGATTAATTGCTACAGCACTCACCGGCAGGCAAAAATCATAGGAGCCTTTTGGCTCAGCACACCAGGTCCCACATACCAAAGGGCAGGTGGTGCTGGAGGCAGAGCTCACCCATGAAAATGAGCTCTAAAGGAAATCATGCAGAGATCAGATCATACAGACTTAACCACCTTCTCAGGTGTGCTAATATCAACCCTGCTGCTTGGCAATGTGCTCATCTTTAACGCAGCTTTAAGTGGAGCTGGGAGCAGGTGTTTTCCCTCTCACACAGGCAGAGACCTGAGTAGCAGCACAAATAAATGACTTGCCCAGGACCTGGAGGCTGTACCAAAGACTTGAACCTACATCTTTCCAGGCCCACACAAATGTTCTTCTCCCAAGTCTGCCTCTTCTTCTTCTAGCCAGTATAGACCAGCACTGCTAAAATCACAGACATAGTTTCTTGATGTCAAAGGAGCCTGTCCACACAGAAGTCTGCTGGTGGCCCAGGGGAGCTGTGGCCATGCCACAACCTCTCTCTCTCCTCCAGCATTTCCCCTTCAGCCCTCCCACCTCTCCATACACACATTTCTGCTGGCTAACATTTCAGGGCCATGTTGTCCTCAGACCAGCAAACAGCTGATGCTGGGCTGAATGGGAAGAGTTACCTTCCTCTGGCTACAAGAGATGTGAAGTACCATAACAAAGAGATGACTGGAGGAAACATGACATAGAAAACACAGCTCAGAAAACTCGAGGGTAGAGGGGCGTGGGGGCATGGACTGTTTGCTGGCCCTTCTGATTTGGGAAACTTGGGACATCAAAGGGAATTAGTAGAATGCAGGATGAAAATAAGCCAAACTGTGCAGTGCCCTGCTTCAGAATCACAAATTATGAAAATTGACATACATTCAAGGTGCAAATAGATTATCTGACAAAGAAGAAATCCATTCAGGGCTACTACATAGAGGTACAACTTCCAGCTCAGGAAGCTCCTAAGCAATGGCACATTGGAGCTTGGGAAAGCCCTTTGGGCAAGCAACATCCTGGTTTTGCTATGTCTTTATGCACTTCTCCAGACATTACTCTTAATTTTGTCAGAAATGGGATGCTGGGCTAGCCAGGCCTTTGGAATGCTCTGGTATGTCCTATATGACATCCTAGTTCCAAGAGCTCTGTTTCAAATATAGGGTTTCCATAAACAGAGAACCTATGCAGCTGTTCCTGCTCAAAATCTACTCTCCTGCTGCTGACTGTCCACACTCCTGCCTAGCAGTGCTGTCCTTCCCCACACAGGTCCCACATCTCATAATACATGTGAACAGGAGTCAGAGCAAAAGTCCATTAGCACAGTACTGCCTTCCCAGCCAGAGTCACCTGGGCAAGAACACAAATCCTTTACAGCAGTAATCCATTAGGGTCTTTCTGAGGCAGAGGAGGTGTCTTTGCTTGGAACAGATCTTGATAAGCTATCTCCTGCAAACCCATCCCATTGCTTTCCAAGCTCATAAGCACACTGAGCAGCCTGTTTCCTGCAGCAAGGAGATCCACTCCTGATTGCCAACTCTGTGTAATGGATCTCGCAGCCACTTCATTGGAGATACAGTCACCATCTTCCAGCACAGCTATACCAAAGCTATACAGTTATTTATCCCCTGTCCCAAGGTGATGTGTGTCTCAGGCCAGACAGAAAGATGGGAAGGAAGTTGCCTAGCACTCAGTACATAATCATTGCCCAAAAATTTCATTTGCAAGCTCCTGCTAGTCTCTGGTTACTCCAGGAGCTTAGCTCCAAGGATTCAGCCTGGCTGACCTTCCAAGATACGGACTGTGTCTGTCAAGTAGCACAGCTGCAGCTCAAACTCATTAAAACAAGAGGAAAGTATCAGTGCTAATTGTAATCCTTCTGACTGGTTCTCTTAGAATGGGCAGTAAAATCACCCAAATGAGGGCAAGATGGGGCAAGGATTTTCAGCAGGGGGAGATTGTTTCATGCTGCATTTTCAATAGCAAACACATAGCTTTGTCCCTACTGCCAAAAAGTCTGTCACTAAAAATGCTTAAATCTTCTTGTGACTGA
>NW_008669784.1:0-5619 GCF_000695815.1 Acanthisitta chloris | reverse complement strand
TCTTTTATGTCCAAGAATTGCTTCACTTCTGAGAAGAAAGAGCTGTCGTTTGTCAGCCCCATTGTAGCCTCCCCCTCCAGCCATCACATTTCCATGTTATACTAGACAAATTAATTCATTCCCCTCTTCCTATCTGTTCCCAAAAGAAGGTGGTTTATTTCCAGGAACTGAGAGTCGTCTTTTCACAGCAACATCATTATCAATTTTCTTTTTAAAACCATATAATGGGCATGTTTCAGCAAAAATCTGGATTTTTTTTCTGCTGTTGCATCCACCTCCCTTAAATAGGTTCAGAGAGACCTGACTGTCTGCTGGCTTTTCACAAGCACCTTCCCCACACCTCTGGCTGATGGTACATCAGCCCAGCCCACCCATTGCAGCGTTTGGCTGGCTGCTGACAAAATCTCTGCCTGGGTTTAGGATGCAGCCAGGTCCCTGGGCAAGTTGAGCTGTATTGCCTCTCCTCCTGTGGTGTACTTAGCCACTGGCCCATTGCCTTCCATGGTGAAGAGCTTGCAAGTCTTGGCATTCTCGTGAACTGGGGTGGACTTTTTTGAGGAGATGGGGGAATTTGTGGGGCTCAGCTGAACAGCGGTGGTATCCTGCACCGTGTGCTCACTAGTTTCAATTTCAAAGGCTGTATTGCCAGGTTTGATGAGCCCAATGTTGGAACCTGGTTTGGATTTCCTGGACCCGTGAGCTGGGGGCCTCCGGCTGCAGATGCAGCAGGCACCAAAGAATGTGAAGGCCACCACCAACAAGATGGGTCCAATAATGATGGGAGGGTTGTTCACAGGGAGGAAGGTCCCAAAGGCAAATGCTCCCACTAACGTGATGTTGATCCCTGCTAGCATGATGCAAAGTCCACAAGCGCAGCACAGAGCAGGGGAGGGGAGGCCCTGAGGTCGGGTCTTTTTCTGGGTAGGTTTTTGGGACAAAGAGGCACTGCTCTTTTCGCTGAACATGTTGAGATGAGTCTCAGAGGTCGCTTCAGTCCTTACGGGGTGTACAGTGTGTTGAGAAGGTTAGCTCAGGTCTCCTGCTGCCTTGAAATCCCTGGAGAGGAACAAAGAAGCATGTAGCTGTTAGACCAATGAACCGAAGGCACATTTCCACCACTATTCATGGTGACCAGCATCTTCTCCAGGTTTGTTGATGCCAACAGCATAGCACAAATCCAAGCCTGCTCTCAAGTCTGGGCTTTCCCTGACACATGCAATCAGCCTCAGGCTAGAGCACTGAGCCCAGTATGCTCAATGTCCTTTGCTATCCACACAGATGATGCCCAAGTGAATATGAGCATGTAACTGTCAAAGCCTATGCTTGGCTCTGTCTGGAGTCTGGCCACAGCACAGCATTGCAGCAGTGTGGCTAGACAGACAGACCCACATCATGAGCTCAGCTGTTTCTCACAAGGGTTTCAGACTTGCTGCATACATGTCTTGATGTTCCTTCTACTCTATCCACCTTTTCCTTAAATACAGGTTCTTCAGGACAGACAATGTGTCCTGTTGCCCACCTGGGCAGTAGCTGGTCTCACAGTGTTTGTCACCACCCACACAACACCTGCCCAAAATAACAACAGAATCCAGTACTGCTCTGAACATCCCTCACTATCCCACAAAAGGGGACAGGGAAGCTTGTTTGCCTTGACAGCTGTAAAACCAAACTTGTACAAGGTTTGTGCACAAGGAACACCAGCTCCTGGATGGAGGTTCACGGAAACTGAAATGATGAAGCTGAAAAAGAGCCTGTGTGGGGATCTGCCTGGGATCCAAGGCAGGAACACACAGTCCTGACTGACAACAGCAGCTTCTCCATGGGGGAGAGTATTGGATGTGAGAAGAGCTGGCTTTGTGTTTGCTGTACTTTGCTGAGAAGTCAAATTGCCACAAGCCAAATTGTCAGCAGTTTGCTGGTGATGTCTTTGATTTTACAGGCAGGAGAGCATTTCTCTTCCCAGCCTGATGGCAAACAATACCAGTCTGCTCTCTCCCACTCCCCTGCCTAGCTCCCTAGCTTCTTCCCTCCTCTGCTGTCAAATCCCTTTCAAAAGTGTTGTCAGTGGAAAACTGATACCACACAGTTTCTACTGCAAGAGCCAAGAATCGTCGTCGTGCTATTAGCACTCTGCAGCCATGAAATTAAAAAACCCACAGTAAACCACCACTCTGAAACGTGCCAGTGGGATCAGCCGGGCATTTTCAAGATGTTTCCTAGGTTATAAAATTTTCTGGCACCTCCAGCTGAGGCAAAGCTCTCTGCTGCTCTATCGGGTGTCATATCTCATTTCCTTGGCTTGGGCTTTTGTTTAGACCTGAATGAGTGCAGCAGTAAACTTTCAGTGAAGTTCTTATTCAGCAAGACATCAGCTGAAGCCGATAGGAGCAGGCACATGGCAGGATTAAATCCTTTTTCATCTAGGGATGCCTGACTGGGAAGGGGTCTCAGCAGGCAAAGCTTTTTCAGGAGAGGGTGTGACAGAGAAAGGGCATTTTCTCCATTAGCTAGGCTAGCACATATGCATGTTTCCCTAGCAGTGTCCTTTTGTTCTGCCTGGGAACCCTGGCACGCTGATGTGAACTGGAGCTCTGATTCCGCCTCCTTCACCATCCCTGGACCAGCAGCAAGACAGCTTCTGCTCAAGACACACATGCACACATTCTTTGCAGCCCAGCTTTTGCTGATGCCAGGCTGAAACTTCAGCACACAGGGGCTTCAGACACCCCAGTGTGGCTCTTCCTCTTGGTTTGCCCTATATCCTCTCATTGCAAAGAGCTCATCAGGGAACTGCATGGCTTCTCATGACTAAATCATATCCAAATTCACTCCACCAGGTTTCCCCCTCCTGACTCCTCAGCACTCACCTGCTTCCACCCTGAAAGAAATCTCCCTCTCCAGAAAGCCAGGCAGCTATCAAGGCTGCTGGGCTCCAGCAGGGTGTACAAACAAGCTGGCTACCTCTGCTCCTAGGCAAGGTATGAGCAGACATCAGGCTCCCACTGAGTTTTTCCAGAGGAGCTTCAACCTGTTGCCCATCACATCTGTCAGTAGGCATCTGTAGGCACTCCAAAGAGACCATGCTGGTTTCTGGCTGCTTTCAAGACTGCAGTGATATAACCCAGCGTGGTCTCTGGTAGCTCATTTTCTCTGCCTGGAAATTTTGGTTCATCTTTACAGATCCCTGAGCACAGGGGATTAGGACTGGGCAAAAACATCACCAGACTTCCCCAGGCTGTAAAAAGAGAGGAGGAGGACAAGAGCACTCATTCAGGCACCACTGGCAGCAATAAATCAGGGCAGCCCATCCAAGGACTGCTCACCCCTGCAAGTAAAAGAGAACCATAGATCCACTCTAGAAGAATAAATGACACGAGAATGATCCAGCTGAACTCAGGGTAGGTACAGTCACCATCAGCTTCCCAGGCATTCATGGTTGCTTCCCAGAAGGAGAGAGAACCAGATCTACAGTACAGAAATAGGGATGTGACAAATTAGGACTGAGACCTCTCACATTGCAGCTGCTCCCTGGGCCCCCACAGGATAAGCAGACAGCTGACAGGTTGTGCCAAGGGACTGGTCAGGAAACAGCCACTACCTGTCTCCTGGCAAGTGAAGAGGGAAGAAAAGGGTTGAGATTCCATTTAATCTCTATGAGCAATTCTGGGGCTTGTCACACCCTTTCTATAGCTGCACCATATGTGTTCTGGTCATGCTATATCCAAGGCAAAACTTCCTTCCCATCCTCTTTGCTTGGAGCACCTACATGGAGTAACAGAACTTTCCCAGCAGAAAGCAATGGAATCACTGGAGAATGTAAGGGGAACCCTGCCAGTCATCACAGGGCTAGAACATGAACATGATCTGCACACACATCACAGGGTAACCAACAGTACATAGAAGACAGTGTACAGTACATAGAAGACAGTGTACAGTACACAGAAGACAGTCTTGATCTCCCTATGAAACATCTGAGATTATACACAGAGGATTCCTGTTGGATAACCAGTTGACATGGGGATGAAAAAGACAGCAGAGCAGTGGAGGATAAAGCAAAAAAACAAAAAACAACCAAAGCCATAAAATGCGTTATGTTATCCTCTACCTAGTAAGACCCTGCAACAACACAAATTCCAGGTTTATTCCAATTGTCATGTACAATAGAAGCATCTTTGCCCTCCTGTCACTTCCAAAAGCACAGGGTAATGCTGTGGGGAGTAGGTTCCTTCTCCTTCCCTTTCTCAACCACAAGAATGTACTGGTGTGGGTCAGCTCCTACTGCTGACCTGCCTGAGGATATCTGGCAGCTTTTATTTTTCAATTCAGTGAAATCAATGACTTAAAACATTATCAACTTTCCAGACAAATTATACTGTCCAAAATTACCATCTTTCCATCAGGACTGGGAAAAGTTCTCTTTGGGCTCTTTGTTTGAAACAGGTTCTTGTCTTACTGGTTGGAGTTTAGGTTTCTTCTCCAAACAGCATTCCAGGTTGAAATGCACTACTGCAAGCACTGCTATGTAAAAACAAAAGCTGCATATCCAAGCTAGCATGATGGAAATCCAGAGATTTCAGTGATTCTTTCCAGGGGAATATCTATCAGGGGTGATATTCTCAGAGGGACAAAGAGAGACTTTCATCGATATCTCTGGGAGTTCCTAGAGCTTGAAGGACATATTGGCATATTCAGCCAGCATTTTAGGAGCATCATTTAAAGCCACACCACACCATGTACAGCTAAGCATGCTTCCCTCTCAGTTGTAGTGAGGGGGATTGAGCTGTCATCCTTCCACATCGTCTCATTGCAGCAGAGCGAACAAAATATTTGACAGACCCCATTCTAGAGGTGTGATGGCACAGCAAAATAATGACAGTGATCAGCAAACAAATTGCAGTCAGACAGCTACAACCACCCCCGGCACACAGGCAGGCTCACAAACACACAGGCATTCCCCCTTTAGCTATCAGCAGAAGCACAAGACCTTTCCCGGAAAAAGTGCTTGGAAACTCTGGCAGAGCCAGAGAGAGCCTCAGTGTCTGGAAGGGGAGGACACTTACCTGGGTTGGAGCGTGGAGCCAGGGAAGGTGATGGAGAGGGCGAGTGCTCCGGGTCTCCTCTTCACCCTTCAGTCGGGAATGACAAAGCCATGGTTAGCCCTAGGAGGGTCGGGGCTGGAAGTCCAGCTGTGCCCGGGGAGAGGGATCTCATATCCCTCCTTCCCTCTCGTCACCGAGGTGAGGAAACTTTGCTGGGGGGTCAGGCGGGCAGTCCTCGGGAGTGCTCAGCAGGCTCTGGGAGAGCTCGGCTGCCTTCTCCGCACTTTCCTCTTTCCCCTTGGAGGATGATGTTGTTCTCCTTAGGCAGAAGAAGGTCCAGCCACAGCATCCCGGCCCCGCCGGGTCCTCCCTTGCCTGCAGGGGTTCAGCCCACCGTCCCCCGCTGTCCGGCGCCGCTCACCTCTCTCCGCTCCTTCTTTTCCTTCTTCCTTTTCTACTTCAAGGCTGCAGCTCCCGCCCCCTTCAGCTGACAGGGGTGCTCGGAGCAGAACAGCCCCCTTTTTTTCCCCGGGGAGAGTGAAAAGCCGGGAGCGAGGGTCAGCCCCAGGCGCGCTCCGGC
>NW_008669783.1:1908-3422 GCF_000695815.1 Acanthisitta chloris | reverse complement strand
GTCAGAGTGCATCTGAGGTGTTGTTGCCTCAAAGTGTGGCTTGACTAAAAGCCTTAACTACTGCATCAAAATATTTTCTTGTTTTATAAATACAGTAAATTCTTTCCTCCTACTAATGGTTGTAAGAAAAGCAAAGCCTTAACTACTGCATCAAAATATTTTGATGTTTTATAAATATAGTAAATTCTTTCCTCCTACTAATAGTTGTGTTTACCTTAGCTGGAAATTGGAAACCTTGAGAAAACTCGATCAATAATGGCAGAAGAACTGGTTAAATTAACCAATCAAAATGATGAACTGGAAGAAAAAGTGAAGGAAATACCGAAATTACGCACGCCTTAACTACTGCATCAAAATATTTTGATGTTTTATAAATATAGTAAATTCTTTCCTCCTACTAATAGTTGTGTTTACCTTAGCTGGAAATTGGAAACCTTGAGAAAACTCGATCAATAATGGCAGAAGAACTGGTTAAATTAACCAATCAAAATGATGAACTGGAAGAAAAAGTGAAGGAAATACCGAAATTACGCACACAGCTAAAGGTAAGTGCATTTCTGTTGTAAACCCATGGAAAATTTACATCACTGTTTCTTTTCTTAGGAATTACTCTCATCAGTTTAGGATTATATTCAAATCTCTCCCTGAGCATAAGTGACTGAAGAGCCTCTTTGGGTTTTTTTATATAGAGCAATGTGAGAATGCCCATTCCATGGCTGGGGAGACAATTCCAGACACAGTTGGGGGAAATGTGCTGGGCAGAAGATTCTGTGCTGAATCAGGGAGAGAACATTTTTGTTTCTAGCATTTAAAACACTTGTCTAGAACTAGACTCTTGAGTAGGAGTGTTTTGATGAATAGCATGGATTTGAGAGGTTGATGCAGAAGCTGAATGAGTGTCCAGCAAAAGTAGAGGAAATAGGATTTGTCATATTTCAATCCTAATGTTTAAGAATTTAAAGTGAAATATTTGAAGCAGTATTAGAATAATTTTGGAAGTGATCATTGTTCTATAAATAACAATATTCAATTTCCTGATGAAACATTTGACAAACTGTGGTCATCCCTGCAACAAAACTTAGTGCAGTTTAACTGTTGTTAATGCTTATAGCAGTTGAATTTCAAGGTGCTTTAGTCCATCTTCTGAGACCAGCACTAATTATTTGTAGCATCTTTGGAATATCTTCCTTTAACATCTAGAGTATAATTCTAGCCATATTCAGACAGTCAAAGCACAAACTGTTATTGAAGAGTTTACTGTGTGCTTTGTTGCAGTTACATTTTGAAAAAGTAATGCTCAAGCACAAGTGCTATGAGGAGAGGCTGAGGGAGCTGGGGGTGTTCAGCCTGGAGAAGAGGAGGCTCAGGGGAGACCTTATCACCCTCTGCAACTCCCTGACAGGAGGTTGGAGTCAGGTGGGGGTTGGTCTCTTCTCCCAGGCAACCAGCAGCAGGACAAGAGGGCACAGACTCAAGCTCTGCCAGGGGAGGGTTAGGTTGGATATTAGGAAGAG
>NW_008669783.1:1546-1798 GCF_000695815.1 Acanthisitta chloris | reverse complement strand
AACCATGGTAGGTTTGGACTCAATGATCTTGGAGGTCATTTCCAACCTGGTTGATTCTGTGATTCATTTACTTCTCCTGGTAGTGTAAAACACTGTCCTAGTCAGAAGATAAACTATGTGTCTTTGCAGGATTTGGATCAAAGATACAACACAATTCTCCAGATGTATGGAGAGAAGGCAGAGGAGGCTGAGGAGCTCCGACTGGATCTCGAAGATGTGAAAAACATGTACAAGACTCAGATAGATGAACTT
>NW_008669783.1:0-1505 GCF_000695815.1 Acanthisitta chloris | reverse complement strand
TGGACCTCTTAACATTATCTGCTAAGAGACTGTAAAGATAATTGTTTATGTAAATGCTGAATTTAAATGTCTTGTAAAAAAACAAACCTGTATTATAGAAAAATGTGATTATATACTAGAGTTCATATGTTGACAGAAAAAAATCAGCACTCTTAAGTGTCCTGTTCTGTCTGCAGTTAAATTATTTGTGCAATATTTAAGATTTTTTTTTTCAGTCATCCTTTTATTTAAGTCTTTGCTAAACTGTGGGTCAATAAAGGGTAGCAGAAGTGATGGTTGTTACCTTGTGAGACAGCCCTGGAAGGCCTGAGTGGTACTAAAGCAGCCCTGATTCATGAGCCCTGGATACCTATGAAAATCACATTAGAGGTCTTTTTTAAGTGTTCTTCCCATGAGTTTCTCTAAAATCTCATCAGTTAGTTTTGAATAACAAAGTAGCAGTGACTTGCTGTCTGAAGCATAACTGGTAGATGTGTTTATGACAGGAAAATCTTACTTCTTGCAACATCTGAACATGTTAGGGTGATTATTCTTAGACAAATCAGAGTAGTCTGACTGTTTTGCACTAGGTCCTCTAAAGCAGAGTGTGAGACTCAGATGAGACTTTAAGTTACAGCTTCATCTGTCTCATGAGCAGCCTAGAGACAACATCTCTGCTTGTAATTCTGAATGTGTTTAACACCAGAAATCTGAACTGTTCAGTATTCGTTCTGCATTTGGTCGCTGATTTTTAACAGTAGCTAAAACAGTTCAGAAGAATGCAGAAAAAAGGATTTTTTTAAACTTAATTGCTGCTGCTCTCATGGTTCCTTCTATGTGAGTGTCAGGTTTAGACTCTCTGTAAAATTCTACTGTGACTTAATATAGTTTTCAAGCAAGTCTCCAGTGGCTGCAAAGTATTTCTCAGGCCATTCCTTACATAAGGTATTGGTCAAGCAGCATGCACATGACTTGGAGTGGAGCTGCAGTTTTGGTCATGTCAGAGGAAACGTTTGAATTGGACCCTTGGGAATGCTGAGAATCGCAGGAAGAAGCTTTCAGTCTTCCTCTCTGCATTCCAGAGAGCAAATATTTTGCTACATCTCAGAGCCTACTCGTGTGAAATACTCAGCAGTTGGAATTCTTTGCTTATCATACCAGTGCCTCTGTTGTGAGAGGGTTTTTTTTCCCCAGATCTTTGTACGTTGTAATTTGGGAACTCTCTTCCTGCTTGGGTATTCAGTGACCTGAGAGAGACTAAGGAGGTGAAGGATGAGAAATTGCTTGTGAAGAAAAGCCTCTTGGTAATATGACTTCACTACAGGTGCTAGGGATTTATTCCTTGCTGGCAGAACAGTTAGAGTAAATTCATGGAAAATCCTAGTCCAATGTGAGATTCAGGCAGTTACTCTGAGGATTTCAATAAAGCCATAGAGCAGGAACATTGATATTTGTCATAACTCCCCATCCGTTACAGAAACTTTAACTGCTTTAATAAAAATACTTTATTCCTTTTTTTTTTTTTT
>NW_008669782.1:0-778 GCF_000695815.1 Acanthisitta chloris | reverse complement strand
AGTTGAAAGCAAATTCATTGTCTCACAAGAAACTTAGATCACAGTTTAAGACTTCTCATTTCCTACCTTGTTCAGCTGTTCTGTCTAATCAGATAGTTTGACATATTGAACACCAGATACACAATTATAACAATGCCTGCTACTTGGTATTCTGATACTTTGGCTTTCTACTACTTGGTGGTAAATTTGCTATGCCTAAATTAAAAATATAGTAAAATAAGTGATGTCTAGCCAGAGGAAAAGAAGGATTTTAAATATCTTTATCTTTTTTTGTTTTCTCCTTATGAAGGAAGGTGACACTACTCCTGGTGGGTCTTGATAATGCTGGTAAAACAGCTACAGTCCGAGGAATTCAAGGAGGTAAGCAATTTATTTCTCATCTAGATGGAGCATTGAAAGAGAGAGTATCATTCCTATATTTCCATCATTGAAATCTGAAAATATTGTTTCATCTCTTCATTTATCTCTTCCTCCCATCTTGTTGAAAGAAAGTGTTGGTGGTTGTGCTATCTAAAGTGGTACAAGTGTGGTTGCCAAAGCAAGCATGTTACAGGCCCCACTGTGTGAAGACCTGCAGATGAGAGAAAATCTAAAGGGTCTTCCCTTTGAAACATAAAGATCCTAATTTTTTTATATCTGCCAGGTCATACTGTGGTGACTTAAAGTGTAGTTGCTTCTAGTCATGTACTTTATGCTCAGAAGGGGCAGAGCAAACTCTGCGTAAGAGTCTTTACTCCTCCAAAACAGAAAAAATTAGTCCATAAAGATATTTTATTAT
>NW_008669781.1:0-16009 GCF_000695815.1 Acanthisitta chloris | reverse complement strand
TTTCCTGGGTCCTCCTTGCAACCCTTTGTGTGGATCGGTGTGACATTCACCAACTTCCAATCATCTGGGACCTCCCGAGTGAGCCAGGACTGCTGGTCAATGATGGAGAGCATCTTGGTGAACTCTTCAGCCAGCTCCCTCATCACTCTGGGGTGGATCCCATCTGGTCCCATAGATTTGTGAGGATCCAAGTGGCTATGCAGATCTCTAACCATTTCCTCTCAGATTTCAGGGGACTATTTGGCTTCCTCTGTCTATCAGCTTTGGAGTCCTGTTGTCCTGAGAACAACCTGTCCTAGTATTAAAAACTGAGGCAAAGAAAGTGTCAAGTACCTCAGCCTTTTCCTCATCTTGCATAACTCTGCTCCCCTTTTTTTCAAGGGCTGTTTCCCAGGTTACACTTTGAACCAGACTTTTGAGCAGGCCAAAGTCTGCTCTTCAGAAGTCCAGGGTAGAAGTTTTATTGATGGTCTTTCTTGCATCCCTGAGTATCAAAAACTCTATAATTTCATGATCGCTGTGCCCCAAATGGCCTTCAATCACCACATCTCCCACCAGTCCTTCTCTGTTTGCAAAGAACAGGTCTAGCAGGATCCCACTCCTAGTAGGTTCATCTACCAGCTGAAGTAGAAAATTATCCTTTATGCACTTGAGGAACTTCTTGGACTGCCTTTTCTCTGCTGTTACATTTCCAGCAGACATCCAGCAGGTTAAAGTCACCCACAAGAACAAGGGCTGGTGATTTTGAGACCTCCACTAAATCATCACCCTAATTGTCCTTGTACCAGACTCTCACCAAGATGTCAGCCTTGTTGGCCTTCCCCTGATTCTGACCCACACGCACTCAACCTTCTTGTTATCGACCTCGAGCTCTACAGAGTCAAGAGACTCTCTGACACACAGAGCCACCCCTCCACCCCTCCTACCTTGCCTGTCCCTTCTGAAGAGCTTGTAACCATCCATGGCAGCACTCCAGTCATGTGAGTCATCTCATCACATTTCTGTGACGGTGACTACGTCATAGCTTTGCTGCTGCACGTTGGTCTCCAGCTCCTTGTGTTTGTTATCCAGACTGCGTGCATTAGTGTAAATGCATTTCAGCTGGGCTGATGATCTAACTCCTAACTCAGGCTGCCCACCCTTCGACTCATCTCACCTGGTTTCAAGCCCTTCCCTCTTTGAACCTAGTTTAAAGCCCTCCTGATCAGCCCTGCCAACTTATGGGCTAGAGTTCTTTTGCCCCTGCTAGAGAGATGAAGCCCATCTGACTGTAGCAGGTTTGGTAACACAGAATATGCCTCATGGTCAAAAAAAGCCCAAGTTCTGCCAATAGCACCAATCCTTTAGCCACCTATTAATAAGGTGAGTTTTCCTACTCCACTCCTCATCCATCCCTGCTACTGCAGGAACTGAGGTGAACACCATCTGTGCTCCTGTCCCACTAACTAGTCTGCCCAGTCAATTGAAATCCTTTTTAATTACCCTAATAATTCCTCTTTAGTTAATATCACTGCCAGCCTGGACTACTAGCAATGGGTAGTAATCAGAGGGCTGAAGGAGCTCAAGGAGTGTCCTGCTGATATCCCTTACCCAAGCCCTGGGTAGGCAGCACTTTTGACACCATCTCCCATAGCACACTCCTGAAAAAGCTGCAGCCCACAGCTTGGACAGGGGCACTCTCTGCTGGGTTAAGAACTGGCTGGATGGCCCAGAGAGTGGTGGTGAACTGTGCTGCTCCAGTTGGTGGCCGATCACTAGGGGGGTTCAACAGTCTATTTCCTTTCACTGTCCCTAATGCTTCTTAATCTTCTTCCACCTTGAGCTCTGCCATCAGGCACAGCAAATCACTCACCTGCTCACCCCGTACCAGGTGTGACTCGCACTGTCCCCAGAGACTAACGCAGACCGAGGCTCTCTGTGCCCAGTGACTGAGCAGCTCCGTCCTGCACGGAGGGTCCTGTCTGGGGTAGAACATTCCTCCTGGGAGCAGCAGCAACAGTTTTCGCTCGCGTAGATACCATTGCTGGGTCTAGCTGAGTTGCAGAAAAAGAGAAAGCAAAAGCCAAGCAAAAAGAAAGCAAGCAGGGTGGCTGTGCCCTCCCTGTGCTCACTGCCTGCACAGCCGTGCCTGCCCCTGCTCACAGCACTCCCTGAGCTGGGTTAAATCTCCCACCACCGAGCATCTCCTGCCCCGCTCAGCTGTGAGAGCCTCCAGCAGGCAGCCGATCCCAGCTCCGGGTTAATTAAGCCTCTCAGGACCCTTCTTTTTAGATAAGATGCAGAGGTTAGGTTAATTTCCAGAGGTCAATTAGCAAGTGAGCTGCATAGCAAGGATCAGAACAGAAACTCCTGCTTTGCAGGAGCCATTCAGTTGAAAGCCAGAAGTAGGTCCCTTCCCCATGCAAGCGAAACCAAACCACAAAAAAACAAGCAGAAACAAATAAATAAAAGAAAGCAAGGTGGCTGTGCCCTGCCACACTCACTGCCCTCCCTGCCATGCCCACTCCTGCTCGCAGCACTCCCTGGGGCAGTTTAAACCTCCCTCCAGCAAGCACAGTCCCACCCCAGTCAGCTGTGAGAGCCTCCTGCAGGTGCCGAGCTCAGCTCCAAATGGCAAAGTCACTATTTGATCTGTTCATCAATACAGAGAATTGTATTCCTCTGCGTACGTGACCTGCAAAGATCGACATCTTCCCAAGATTTTAAACCTGTCTCCTAATTATGATTATTAACACAGGAAAAAATATATAAAATATCATAACTTTCAGGCCCTTTTATAAATTAAATTATTGATTTTGAAAGGAATTTTGCTTGGAGCATTCTGTTTAACTTTATTAAAAAAGTACTTTCAAGGAAAACCTTGGCCTTGAGTTAATTTTCAAGAAATCAACAACAATGTTTATTCACCCAACATTTGAATGTCTCTTTTTTCATAAATAATCCACTATTGTCATGACAAACAGCATCTTTGCAAAGTTCTCAAGGCAGGCACTTGCCTGAAGGTGGTCTTGATTTCTATATAAACTGGTCTGGCATTGTGTAGTCTACCCAAAGCTACCATAGATTTTCAGATTCATGCATATAACACCATACTAGCTAACAATCAAGTTCATTGCCTAGATAATATGACTGAAACAATAGGTTTAACGGTCTCCAAATTCCTTAAATGCCACAGGTCCTTAACTCTCACCACTTTAAGCATGATCCCTTATGAGTATATTTAGCATACAAATATGAAATAGAAGAAAAACTGTTTGTCCACATAGCAACATCTGCTTTTTAAGCCTCTACCTTCCCACTAAAATAATCACCAATCCCAAACCACGCATTAGCATTCAATAAGCACACTGCTATTCTGACATGAAACTGCTACTGTAAACACAATCAGAAATGGTTTTTACAGCAATTTATTTCATTTGTACAAAGTGAAGAAAAGGCATGTGCCTCAGACGGCAGAAAAGGTAGGGATAGGGCTAAGAGATAAAGAGAGAGGTAAGTACTATACTATATTATCATCTTAACTAAGTATGATGTGAAAATGGTTCGTTTTTGTTCTTCCCAGTTTGATGGAGTTTTGGAAGCTTGGTATGTATTTTTTAAACCACTAAGCTGAAAATAATTAAATTGGAAAGTTTCTGGTTTAAAAAAAGCCCACCAAAATAATTCTATTTCTCAAATTAATTCATGAAACTTATCTGAGGATTTTAACATACTTGTTATTCAAATGATCTAGCTACACAGCCACCCTTATTGAATACATGCATGATAATTCTGTTTCCCTGTGTGTAAATGTGCTCAGTTTGCTTAAATGCTTCCAGCCCCTTAGTGTCTCAATTGAGACTGCAGGCTAAGTTTCACTGAGGAAGAAAGTACTCAGAAGAAATGATGATTCATAGACTTTAAATGTCATTCTAAGCATGCAACATTTGCATCTCCTACAAGACATATTTTGTCTTCTTAAAACATGTTAGTCACCTTTGTCCTCTTTTCTAAGCCAAAGAAATATTTTTGTTCCAACCCTCCAGTCTCAAACAAATTCAAATATTTAATCAAAATTAATTACTTAAAGGAAGTGATAATTACTCAAGAGTCTAAGGCCTGGTGCTACCATGTCTACTCATTTTTGGGTAAAGTACAAAAGATGAGATCCTAGTATGTTTTTAACAAGTGCTTTCCTCACGCAGAGAGAACTGTGTCTGCAGAGCAATCTTTATCAAATTCTTTTACTTATATTGGCGAGGGAGGGCAAGAAAACCCTAAGATCTCTCCTTTGTTTAAATGCATTTCCTGCCTTCCTTACTGCTATACACTGTGTTGTGGCAGCCTATTTATAGTCCAAAGAAAGGAAAAAGCACCACTGGAGGCAGGAAAACTAAGTTGGGAAAGAATAGAAGGAAGTGTGGCTGCCATTTAGCCAAACAATCTAGAACTAATTGAGCTCAAAAGAGCCTCAGCCTCAGTGAAGCTGCTGAGAGTGAACAGAGCACAGTCCTGTTTCTCTCTTCAGGGCCCTGCCAAGCTGCTGAGTGTGACAGTCATGGACAGGACACTGTCGAGCAGCAAATAACCTCAGCAGCTCAACACTGGGAGAAGAACTCATTCAAAAAGGAGTGTGCTGAAAGCTAGATACCTATCAAATTAAGGTAAGTGCCTCCTCTGGGTATTTCTGCTTGCTGCACTCTCCGTGTCTTTTCAGATGTGGCCAGTCTAGTAAACAGAGAAAGAATGAGCTCTGGAGAAGGAGCTGCATCTGACTTTTAGATAAAGGTTTGACAGGATGTCTGATTTTTAGATAAAGAAATCTGAATTCAGTTGCACATCCCTCAGAACTCTTCTTAAGCAAAAGAAGCCTTCGCCATATATCCATAACTCTGCTGTTTTCCTCACCTGTGTCATGTTCATCCTATAATCTGTGATTAAGTACAAGGGAAATGTTGATGGCAAATATATCGCCCCAAAGGAAAAGATGAAGTCAGCTCTGCATTAGGTTAAAAATATAGATTTAGAGACAGAGAGAGAGGGAGAAGTCTATGTAATATATATTTATTTGTGTTAATATGGAATACATAAACATAACAAGACTTCTATAATTTATAATGGAAATTTTGTGATAATTTAGTCCTATGAGGTACATTTGAAAGAAGGAACTTAGCCAGAATTAAAGCACCAGAAAGTTGCTACAGTTTTAGGATTTATTATAGCAGGTAATTTGTGTGTGTGTGTACTCATGTCCATAAAAACTTACCATATATAGATATTGATATATATTATTACTTGTTTTGGGTTTTGCATTGCAATATTATGTGCTGCTATTCTGAAGTCTAATTTAAGCCAACAGTAGAACGTGAGTGGAAATTTTTAATCTGCTTATTTTCAGATACTCTACAGAGTTATACTACCATGACTGCATGTGTAAAAAGCTCCATTTTAAGACAGATCAGTGTACAGACCATATTCATTCATTGCCTTACCACTAATGGATTTTTAAGATGGTGTTTGATTTTTCAGATTTTTTTTAAGATTGTGTTCGATTTCTTCAATTTCCAATATGTCCTTTGCAATTCTAACAAAGGAAATGCTGTTGTGATTTGAAGGCAGGACAATAGAAGCTGTAGAATACTAGATTCAGAATTTCACCGTGTAAATTTTATCTTCTTTGCGTGACCTATGACAAATCACCTTTATATTAATCTCATTTTTGTTAACACATTACCTCTAAGCATATGCCATTCATATTATTCATTTGTTATTCAGATGTTGCTTAGGATTAGTGGTTTATGGCACAAAGTTACTGGTGAGTAAAAAGGAAGTGTGATGTGTTGTTATTCTACTGTATCCCTGTAGGATGCTATTATGTTTAGAGTCTGCTATTGTGAAGATAGCAAGGCAGGATGTGATCCATGTAGGTGAAAAGCTGTGATAGGACAATTGTAAACAACAGCAGTCAGCTGAAAATCTGATCCAGGGAGATGCCAAGCAGCAATTGAAATGAAGCACATGTTAGTCAATGCTCAGAGAAAGGATCAGGCTTGCCTTTGTCTGATTTCAAAGTACTCTATTATTTACAGTAATTCTCAGTTCTAGGAGGTTATAAGCCTGGTCTTGTGAAGAATAGAACACCTGTAATGGGAATAAAACTAGAAACTTGCACAGATATTTGCAAGAGAAAGTTCTTTAGACTGCAATTTGAGTAACCAGCATAGCATGTTCTCACACAAGTAACATTCCTTGCTTTCAATTTCAGTAACTGATTCCCCTGCACAAAGACTGAGCAGAAACAAAAAAGTCTTTTAATTAAAAATAAATTAAATTAAACAGTGCAACCACCATTATATTAGATGAGCTTTCGTAAAACTCATAGGCTGGAGGGAAGGAACGGAGGCAAATCCGCAGATAAATACTCACAGAAGCAAAGAAGCTTTGCAATTTCTGGTGGGCTGGAGGGAAGGAACGGAGGCAAATCAGCAGATAAATACTCACAGAAACAAAGAAGCTTTGCAATTTCTGGTATTAAATAAGAGATGTCAGTTGCACATCAACTGCAATGCACCTGAACAGTACACACTGTATCATTCAGATTTATTCAGGTCTGCAGCACTCACCACATTATTTTAAAGCTTGGCACCACTGCATGAATGCAGCAAAACAGAGACCATTCCTTAGCTATAAGGAGATGATAATTTACAAACCAGCCAGTTACAATGTAGTTATACAGGAAAAGATGGTCAAACAATGTACTGATGCACTTTCATATTTACCTGTGGAAAAGATAATACAGACAGTACTTAGAAATTGCCTAATTAATACTGTTAATAAACACACACATTAAAAGATCTGTTTCTAAACTGCAAGAGTTCTCATGTTCATGAGTTCAAAGTTTTCAAACTGAGAGTTTTGTCCCAAAGATACAATCGTTTCAGAAGGCCTTAGAATGAAATTTACACCCTTGCACCTTATAAAATCTTACCATCTGCTGGGGTCTAACTACTCTTCCGGAGATTGTTTCTATATAAACACCTCTGAGGGTTCTCAAGTACTAACAGGGTTGCAATTATTAAGGCTTCAAGCTAAAAACTAAATCTGAGAATTTGATATACCAGAAGGAAGTGGAGGTTCACATGCTTCCTACCCTGACATTATTTAACCAGGTGATTTAAAGAAGTCTAGGGGTGTCAAATAAATACTTTGGACAACTGTCACTACTGTGTGGGCAGTGTGGGTTTCTGTTTCCAGGAAAGCTGACTGACTTAAAGAGAAATCACATGACTTAGAAAATAAAGGACTTTGGGTGACAAGCCATGCCATGCTTTCATTCAAAGCTAGCTCAGGTTTAGTAAGATTTATTATTCCTCATGCAATTGCTCCAGTGTAAGTACCTTAATTTCTCCCTAAGCCCCTACTCCACTATACCAGATGCTTTTACAAGAGAGCTTTGTGCTCCAAGTCACAGTCATGCCCGCTAACATTACAGGATAAAAAAGAAAGAGCAGACTTGGAAGTGTGTCTGTTTGGGGCAGTCAAAGCAAGTTTTTTGAGCACACATGTACAGACTACAGTAGTCTCACTCAAAAAGCAGAACTGAGAAGAGGGAGCAAAAAAAGAAACCCAGCTAAAACACATTAAGAAATCAACATTCAATATTGGGCAGTATCAAAATAGTTCCACAAAGAGAAACAGCTGCTCAACACAACAGAAATGTTAGTGCTAAAAAATAATTTCTTTTATAATGTCTAAAACACCGAGCTCATAACTACATGCTGAATAAGATCCTGACTTGTGCAAATGTTTATACAGGTGCTTAAATTTAAGCGTATCAGTGGTCCCATTGATTTCAAGGAAAATTATTTCAACAGGCTGATAAAATGTAAAGCCAGGCAGAGTCATTAGATCATCTAGTCTGACTTCAAACACAGCATGCTAATTTTACCATTCCTCTTATCCAACACCCAAAAGCTTGCCTGCTTACCACAGAGCAATATGGGTGTACTATGTTCAAGATAAAAGTTTAAGGGGAAGGTCATGATGTTCTACACATGAGTAGCGACACACAACAGAAAGAATTGTTCAGGTTGACACAAATTCCTCAGCTCAAACAGGAATTAAATGTTGCACAGGCTTTGTCCCAGCTTAGTCCACATGGGTGAAGGTGAATGTGTATAAGGAAGATGGACTATTTCTCACAGAAATCTATGTGCTTTTGACACTGTGTCCCACAGCATGCACATAGGCAAACTTATGAAGTGTGGGTTGGATGAGTAGATAGTGAGGTGGGTTGAGAACTGGCTGAGTGGTAGATCCCAGAGAGTCATGATCAGTGGCACAGAGTCTAGTTGGAAGCCTGCCACTGGTTGTGTCCCCCAGGGTTCTATACTGGGCCCAGTATTGTTTAACTTATTCATCAATGACTTGGATGAGGGGACAGAGTGTCTTCTCATCAAGTTTGTTGATGATACAGAACAGGGAGGAGTGGCTGATACCCCAGTGTGCTGTGCTGCCCTTCAGAGGGACCTCAACAGGTTGGAGAGAAGGACAGAAAAGAACCACCTGAAATTCAGTAAGAGCAAGTGTAGGGTCCTGTACATGGGAAGGAATAACCCCGAGCACTGGTACAGGTTGGGCACTGACCTGCTGGACAGTAGCTCTGTGGAGAAGAGCCTGGGGATCCTGGTGGGCAACGGGCTGCTCATTAGCCAGTGGTGTGCCTTTGTGTCCAAAAAGGCCAATGGAATCCTGGGATGCATTAGGAAGAGTATTGCCAGCAGGTCAAGGGAGGTGATCCTGTCCCTTTACTCAGCCCTCACCACATATGGAGTGTCCAGTTCTGGGCTCCTCAGCACAAGAGAGCCATGGAGCTTCTGGAGTGCGTTCAGAGGAAGGCAGCAAAGGTGATTAAGGGACTGGAGCATCTCTCTTATGAGGAAGGGCCGAAGGAGTTGGTCCTGTTCGGTCTCAAGAAAAGACAACTGAGAGGGGACCACATTAATGTATACAAGTATCTGAAGGAAGGGTTGCCAAGTTCATGAAGCCAGACTCCCACAAGAGAGCCATGGAGCTTCTGGAGTGCGTTCAGAGGAAGGCAGCAAAGGTGATTAAGGGACTGGAGCATCTCTCTTATGAGGAAGGGCCGAAGGAGTTGGTCCTGTTCGGTCTCAAGAAAAGACAACTGAGAGGGGACCACATTAATGTATACAAGTATCTGAAGGAAGGGTTGCCAAGTTCATGAAGCCAGACTCCCCTCAGTGGTGCAAACCAATAAAACAAAACAGGCAGAGGTCCTGTACATGGGAAGGAATAACCCCGAGCACTGGTACAGGTTGGGCACTGACCTGCTGGACAGTAGCTCTGTGGAGAAGAACCTGGGGATCCTGGTGGGCAACGGGCTGCCCATTAGCCAGTGGTGTGCCTTTGTGTCCAAAAAGGCCAATGGAATCCTGGGATGCATTAGGAAGAGTATTGCCAGCAGGTCAAGGGAGGTGATCCTGTCCCTTTACTCAGCCCTCACCACATATGGAGTGTCCAGTTCTGGGCTCCTCAGCACAAGAGAGCCATGGAGCTTCTGGAGTGCGTTCAGAGGAAGGCAGCAAAGGTGATTAAGGGACTGGAGCATCTCTCTTATGAGGAAGGGCCGAAGGAGTTGGTCCTGTTCGGTCTCAAGAAAAGACAACTGAGAGGGGACCGCATTAATGTATACAAGTATCTGAAGGAAGGGTTGCCAAGTTCATGAAGCCAGACTCCCCTCAGTGGTGCAAACCAATAAAACAAGAGGCAACAGGCAGAAACTGATGCATAGGAAATTCCACCTGAATGCAAGGAAGAACTTCTTTACTGTGAAGGTGACTGAGCAGTACAACGGATTGCCCATGAATTTTTCCCTCACTGGAGATATTCAAGAATGTCTGGAGGCAATTCTGTGTCATGTACTCTAGGATGATCCTGCTTGAGCACGAGGCTGGACCAGATGACCCACTGTGGTCCCTTCCAACCTGACCCACTTCTGTAGTAAGAGCGTAACTGTCTTAAGCAATAATTAAAAGCAGAAATAAGATTTAAAAAGCAGGATAGTGTCCTCGTACCATTAAGAGACATGAAACCGGAACTAACAACAGAGAAAGGCCCAGATTCAAACAAGAGTCCTAAATCCAGCAGTTACATATAAAGGCCTTGGCCCCAAGGGGCTCTGTCATACAAAAGTAGTAAGTGTTGTGACTATAATAAGCAAATCTCCTCACAACTAATGAGCATGGAAGCAATAGCCTCTCTCTGATCTTTGAATTGAGTACTTCATAGAGTACATAGAAGGCACAGATGGATCCAAATTCACTCAGCTCACAGTAAGCTCAGAAGCATGAAGCCTGAGACATTTGCATGCAATGCAGCAGATCTCAGGCTGCTGGATAGCAGAGGCTGACTGATAACAATGATGTCTGTTGGACTTTGTGGAGACTCTGCCTGACACATTAGGCATTGATGATTCATGCCTCATTTTACAATACAAGCACAAGCTAAAAGTGAGGGAGCAGTGCATTAATTTTTAGTATTGTGAAAGAAACTGTTAAAAAAGAAGCTCCAGATTTTTTTTTCTAGGGAGAGGAAGGAAACAGGCTTGGGTTTTTTTCTTTTTTCTGGGTCTGTTACTAGGCTTCATTGTTTTCACTCCTGTAATGTCAATGCAAATGGACTATGTCAAGCTGCAATGTGGAATGTATTGCTTCAGGTTGATATGCAGATACTCAGTAGCAGCTTGTGCTGCCTCACTGAGAAAAGATTGACTTAGTGAACTATGAACTACTGTGACATCAGTGGTGGCAATATATTAATTAAAATAAAAAAATGGGAAGATCATTTTTCACTATTTATGTGTAATGCTCTCTGATGTAAAATTTGAGTGAAAAGCATACTCAGAGATGATTTATACAAGACAAAGCTGTAGACAGTTGAACTTACAATAGAAGAGACAAATAAAATACAGAAACCTAGGTACCTTCTGTAAAACAGAAATAAATGCATTATAAAACATGTGCTCACTGACTTGAAAACTTTCTGTGCAACCATCATTTTACTTAAGGTCTGAGAGAGGATGTAATGAAGAACTCTGAAAAACATGCTGATGTCATACTCTTGATCACTTGTACTCATATGCACCAACTGTGGAAAAAAAACATACTTGCTGGAGATTTTAAATGTAGAGGAACTACTGATTCACTCAAACTTACCAGATGCAGAAAAGATGACAAAAACTGAGAGCCACTGTACATTCAACATTGCAGCAATGCCCCATGCTTGCTCAGCACATCACTCACAAAGAGGGTGGTTGGAGAAACCTAGAAAACAAATCCCTTCTAAATGCTTGAGTCTGTTTAGAAATCTTCAACTTCAGACCAAGCAAGACAGTATTGGAAGAAACATCCTTTATAACAGATTTGGTTTTCTGCTTAGTGGTGCCACTGCATCTAGGTCTAGAAATACAGGAACGCATTCTTCAAGCTCTGTGTCTGAAATGAGCATATCCACCCTATGGAATATAGCTTTCAATTTAGTTGTTAATAGACAGTAGGGAGTTGCTTTGATTCTATATTTGCTTTAAACAGTCATTAATATATTGTTATTGTTACAGAAGAGACCCTTAGCACCTGCTTTGACTGCATGGCACAATTTCCCCTATCTCTTAGCAAAGGAAATGCCATTACCCTTTAGCTTTCACAGTGCAGAAAAATTTATATTTGTCAGTCCACCTCTGTATTTCATGGTGAAATAGAACCAAGTAAAGTGAACTGGAAACAAAAAACAGTGTAGTCTTACAAAAATAGTAACAATTTTCTTACATATGTTGATACAAGGAAAAAACTATAATTTTCCAGCTTCTCTGTGAATACTGTGGGCTTTGGGAGGGAGGGAATGAGAGTGGAAAAGGGTTAGTTTTGTGGGTGGATTTTTTTGTTTGAGTAAGTTGGGTTTTGTTTGAGTAGGTTTGAGGTTTTCATTCATCCCATTGGTCATTGTCATCCTCTTTCTAGCTCTGAGGACCAAAGATAGAGAAAACTTATTCTTCATGCTAAATTTGTAATCCCTAAAATCTAGTATCTCCCTATACTTCTTCAAAGAAAATATCACGAGTTAAGACACAATTGCCATTAACCCACAGCTGTGAATGCACAACATTTCCACAAACCAGAGTACAGATTCTAAGTTGGACATCAAGAGAAAAGAAGGAAAAGGAGTGAAAAGGCTGCCTTAAGTCATACTATTCCCACCAGTCTTACACAATTCATCCTTATTGACAAGCTTCATCCTTCTATCTCCCATCTATACCTCCTGGATCTTCTCTCCTTTACTCTTAAAGGTCTATGTTTCACAGTTTAATAATGTTCGTCCAACTAGATGATCATCATAGGTCCCTTCCAACTGAACTATTCTATTCTATTCTATTCTATTCTATTCTATTCTATTCTATTCTATTCTATTCTATTCTATTCTATTCTATTCTATTCTATTCTATTCTATTCTATTCTATTCTATTCTATTCTATTCTCTCTCCTATCCCCTCCATTTTAGACATACTGCTTCTAGGTTTTCAACTATGCAGACCAAGTGCTTGGGAGAAAACTAAGAGCCATCCAACAGTGGTAGGAAGACAGCCAAGAGGATGAGTGGGAGTCTCTCTGGAACATGGGGAAGTGCATGAAAAGTACGTGAGAAGCACTGAGGGCATGGACCATTGGCAGAATGGCTTGATTCCCAGAGAACTAAACACCCACAGTAACAAACAGCCAAAACTCTACAGAGGAAGTGAAAACATTTGTCAGAAGCCTACAGATGAGATGAATGTTTACTAGGTCAACAAAAAAATCCCTCACTGCCTGCCATGATGCAACTGGTCTGTCAAAAGGCAGATCTGTATTTCAGAGCCTAGAAGCGTTACTGCCTTTCAACTTGGAAGAAATGTTTATCAGAGCATAACAATTTTTTCCATCCATTTTTTCTGAGAATGGAATTATCAGATATTTTAGCTTAATTCACAATCTCCAAATTTCAGGTAGGTACACAGCATACGAAATTTCCATTCAAATTGCTATTTTCTCATATACTTAAATCACTCAATGGCATTTTTTTCCAGTGGAAAGCACCCAGCAACCTTGACTCTAGGCATTGCTACAGGCCTGACCTATGACATATAATTGCTGACACAAAGGAAGGACTGATATCAAGGGTCATACCTAGGGATGCCCTAATTTGGTAAATTATCTTCTCAGCTCTTGCTTTCTTAGCTATAACATGATAATTGGGTGTACCCTTGGGTATGAAAGGGGAGGTACACTGTGCATTTGCAGTACTCCTGTGCCCCCTAGAGCATTATATTGAAGAACTTGGAATTGACTTGGATTGCTAGGGATGTAGCATAACCTATAGATGTTTAAAACTGATTTAATGTAATGTAAGGTTGAGAGTCTGATATACAGTCTTTTCAGCAAATTTCCTATCTTTTACGTCCTTCAGATGCCCTTTAGCTGGCAGCTCTGTGTAAGAGCTGTTGAACTATTTATAGCAGATCTTTTAATTGCACTTAGGTATTTATGAAACATCCTGTCTAGTGAAGGCTTCCATGGTCTGCTTTCATTCATTTCTGCTGATAGTGAAGGCTATATAATACCTGAGGCAGAGAAGTGGACCAGCAAACCAGGCAGTTTTTTTCCTAGTTAGAGGTTCCATATATCCTAAAAGGCTGCAGCCAAATTGTAGTGCAGCCATTTAGGAAACAAATGTAGTAACACAGACTTGCAGTTAGTATAACCTGACATTTATGTCCACTGAGAGCCTTACCTCCTCTTGCATAAACTCCAGAAGAACATGTTAACAGAAAAAAGACATTTTCAGGCAACCTGCAAAACAGCCATCCATAACTGCCGCCTGCAGAAAATAACTCTACAGGCCAAAATTATGCATGGTATCAAAGCACTGATGCTGAGCCAAGCTCTCTATCAGTGATCAACACCTACAGTTAATTAAATGACACATAAGCAAGACACAGCCAAGTATATTCAAAACAAAAAGAGAAACAACAGTTAAAAAGAAGCCATGAAATAAAGTCTTTCCTAAAGTAAGGAGAGGCTCTGGATCCATTTATCCAGCATCAATAAATGCAAACAACTTCCTCAGATCTCAGCCTGAACTGAAATGGACAACTGTTCCACTCTTTAGTTCTCTGAGACTTTTCTAACAGCTATCTACACTATCTGACATTCAAATTTTACCCTTACACGCACACATCCCTACCACGATTCAGTGCTAATTGTACTCAATTTTTCTTCCTTTTCAGTATTTTTCCTAGCATGTCTGAGAAATCTATGTTCAATTCTTAGTTTTTATTTGAGGCAGTAATGTCCACAGAGAAAAAAAAGGTACCCTTTTCAACCCAGTCTTCAGTTGTTTTCTCAACAGAAAGAGAAGGCAATATACTGCTGTGTGCCAACCAGCAAAGCTTTCGTCATACAGAAGATGCCATCTGATAGATGCAAGAACACAACATTAAATTCATTGTGTCTGCATTAATTACCTTATCTTCTTTTGTATGTTGTTATTTCTTCAAAAAGGGAAAGAACAGGAAAAAAAAACCTCCACAAAATTTTTGAGACTTTTATTTTCAGGAATTATACCCAAATTATTTCTCTGTACTGTTTCATGATGACATAAAACTGTCTGTCTTGTATGCGGATAGACAAACTTTCTCTCACATAAACCACAATCAGACTTCATGGCACTTCTTACTGAGCCATAAAAAATAATTTATTTGTCTACTAATTTCAGGAAGTACAAAGGCTGCTTTTCTTTTTAGGGAGTGTATCCCAAGCTGTTTGTGGCATTTTGCAACTCAGTCATTATCATCAAACTGTGTTCGTATGTGGAGCATGGCTACCAAATAAAAGCAGACAGCTATTCAGTGTGAGTGATGACATTGTACTGTGTGCTATTTCAAATGGGCCAGGTACTACCAGTATTTAATCAATTATATTAAAGTGACCTGATACAGGCAGAAGAGTGCAGTTGATATTGGTTAATCAGAGAAATGGACAAAGCAATAGAAATGGTATTTGTGGAATACATTTCAACCATGTTTTCTTCAGTATCAGCAGGGAGTAATTTTGTAACAGAGTTTGTAAAGAAATCTAGGAGCAATTTTAAAGCCGCACGTAAAGTCCTGTTACCCTTGATCTCAATGCCTTTTAGGGGAAATGAAATGGCACTTTTCAAAGACAACTTGTTTGGTCAATAGGCCATGCCCTAAAGCACAGTGAGTGCTTTCTCCTTTCCGTGAGTGAGGCCAGGTGCTTACACCCAGGTTTGTGAGCAGCCATCCATGGCCAGGGGCTGCTGGAGCTTCCAACTCATTTCTGCCTGGGCAGCTCTCAGTCCCTCTTTGAAACCACCATCCATCCAGTGGCCTAAACTTACATGAACTCATTCCTCATGGCCTTATTTTTAAATTCATCATTTTTACAACCACCTCTCCCCCTCTTTTAAAGCCTTCTCAGCAGCTCAGCAGGCCGCAGGGTCACAGCTCCCCATGCCTTGGGACACTCTCTTCGGAGCCTGATGGAATGCCCAAGGAAGCCCGGGGAAGCTGTCCCCAAGCATCCTCAGGATGGGCATGAGGAGCATGTGGGGGTGGGTACCCTGAGCCTTGGACATGGGTGGATTTGCACTGGCATGGAATGAGCATCTCATGATGAGATACACATCAAATCCATTGAGGACAACCTCCTGGGCTGATGGCTTTGGAAACATTCCTGGTTTCATGGCAGAAGGGGAGAGAGCTGGAAATGATGGAGGGAAAATATGATGCTGACAAGCTGCCCAGCCTGACTGCACACTGGGACAAAAGGGAGCTGCAGACCTGCAGCAAACATTCCCTGTTTGCCCGGCTGCCCCGGGAGCGATGCTCCGAGCTCCGCTCTGACGCCTTTACCCACGCAGCGCATCGCGCTGCGCTCAAGCGCTTCGAGCACCAACTCCC
>NW_008669780.1:3471-5450 GCF_000695815.1 Acanthisitta chloris | reverse complement strand
AACCCCTGAAATTCTATGATTCTATGCTAATTCCCTTATGCTACCTGCCAGCCTTATGTTTCAGGGGTTTGTTCTTTGATTGCAGTAGTTTCTCATTGAATATGTATATTTTCTGTGTTGGGACTGCATGGAGCATCCTCTGAAACTTGGGAAGAATAATCAGTTCACTCCTTTATTCTGTGAGAGGTGTCTGTGCTCCTAGCTCTTTACCTCTTGCAGATAGTGGGTGCAAGCTCTGCACAGCATGGACAAGAGGTTCTAGCTTTGAATTGCTGCCAAATTCAATGAGCTGTCAGCTTTGATGTCTCTTGGTTTCCTCAACCTACTTTTATGAGGGGAAAAAAAAAAGCATCACCAAGGCCTATTTGCTTTTTTGCTGTAACTGCTCCTCCTCATATCATTCTGACAAGGTAGTTGCCTTGTTATATCCCTTGTATGGATCATTGATCGTGTCACTTTTTATAAGCATCACATTTTCGCTCCAACCCTGCAGTGAGAGCACTGACGACAGAGGAAAGGCAGCTCAGAGCTCAGACTTTTCTGTCCTGTTCTCATGAACATAGTAGCAGGAGATTCATCATCAGAAATCCCCATTCTTCACATAGTTTTGAAGCTCTTGGCAGACTTTCTGCTTCCACCCACACGGTAGAGACTTGTCTAATAACAGCAACAGCGTGAAGCCCATTGAGATCAGAATGGCAGAATAACTGAGCCCAACTCCCCCTTTTGAGAGTGGAGGATTGTCTTCTTCAAAGGAAAGCAGGCAAGTGGGTTCCAGTTGGTAAAGCTGACTGGTTTCTGGCAGTGAAGCAGCAATGCCTGGATGCTAAGGTGTGTCTTCCTCAGATGTGTTTGCTGCAGTCAGGTCCTGCCCCATCCCTGAGGAAATCACATGGGCCATGACCTGGGGGCAGGATTACCAACCATCCCTTCTGCTTCCAACAGATAGCTTTGTTATGCTTGGACCCTGTGTTTTATTTCGAGGTATGGTGCCTGCCTCTCCCCTGCCCTTTCCTCAACCCTGTTCTCTGCCAGACTGGCTTAAAAGCTGCAGTCATCTGATTCCTTCTGGAACATGGCTCTGACCAGGAGGCTTAGCATTCCCAGCACTGGGGCTTTAAAGAGTGACTGTCACCAGGGGTGGCAGGATGGGCCACACAGGCACTGACAGGCTTTGAGCTCCACTCTCTGTGTATTAGCACCACAGACTAGTGCCTAATGTTTCTTCCTGCACCCCTGTACTCTACCAATACATGAATTGATTTGACATGAATCAGCAGGGGAAGCTTATGCTTCTCAAAGCAATGATGTGCATCATGTTAGCTTTATAAAGTACTCATCTCCAGTCCATGCCCACAGCACAGCATCCTGCACCTAACAGTCCACATCCAGCAACCTGCCAGGGCAGGGTGCAGTAAGGACATTCATGGGTTGTCCAGATCCTCTTTTAGCTTAAACAGGGGGTAAAGGCTTCTGAGAAAACAAAACTTGGCTATTGAAACTCAGTTTTTGCCTGATGAACTGTGTGTGTACGATTTTCATTCCTGGTAAACCCCAGAAGCATCAAGCAGACCATGGGTCAGTAAGTTGGGTCCCTTCCCTTGAAAGCTAACGACTTCCATGTGTGTCCTGGCAAAGGAAAGACTAAGAAGGGGCTGGAACAAGTTACTGTAGACTTACAGCTGTGGAGTAAACCACTGGAACAGATTTCCAGAGAGCTGGTAGATGCTCCATCCATGGAAATATCCAAGGTCAGGTTGGATGAGGCTCTGAGCAAGCTGACCTAGTTGAAGGCATCGCTGCTCACTGCAGGAGGGTTGGACTAGTTTAGAGGTCACGTGTGGGTGCAAGGGAGAGGATGGGAGTGAGGCCTGGGAGCAGGGAGAAGACTGGACCACCCCTTCCACCTTGAGTAAGGCCTTGGATAAAGGGATCATGAAACTATGGTGTCATTTGCCACTGCAGACACAGGTATGGGT
>NW_008669780.1:1422-3446 GCF_000695815.1 Acanthisitta chloris | reverse complement strand
ATGGTCTCCTTTTCTAGAAGGTACTTTGAATTAGACCTCTCATTTCCACCTCTCATTTCAAGCAGACTTTTGAAACTATTGACTCCGTTTTCCACTTTAATTGTTTGCAGTCTCTTGAAAATGGACACTTAATAGATTTTCTGAGTTTATTCTTTTGTATCCTTTTCTTTTTCCCCCTCTAAAGGTTTATTTCCCTGCATTAACTCATCTTTCTCTGACTGAATGTTCAAGGAGAGAGCTCTGCTGTCAGATGTCATATAACTAGAACTTAAAGAAAGCAGCTCTACAATAGCATGTAATGGCTAGACCTCTCTCAGTTCAATCATATTGGGTTGGTTTCTGGGCTGAGCTCACACTGCAGCTCATGCTGAACTTCTCACCAACCATCACATCCAAGTCTTTCTCCTCAGTGCTGCTCTCAGTCATGACTGGCCCCTACAAACTGCAACCTGTCCACAGGTGGTGGGACACAACAGCTCTGCTTCCCAGAGTCTCCAGAATGTTGCTGAGGCTTGTTAGGATGCACAGGGTAAGAAAGCCCAGAGTCATACAGCTGTGAAAACTCATCACCTACATGAAACCTCTCTGGTCATATGTTCTTTGGGAAATTCACATACAGCTGCTGATATGTCACTGATTCATCTCTATGGGTTATATGATATAAAGGATTTAAGATTTCAGCTAAAAGAGTGAGTATTTTTTGAGATTTCTTCAGAAAGATATATTTAGAAGAGAGGGAAAACTAACATGGTGTATGTTTGATGGGTTTCTTTATTTAAGAAGAGCAGGCTCAAGAGGGAAACATCTGGTTTATATTTTTACAGAACCAGGACACAGCTTCTTCTCAAACTCAAATTGCCATTGATTTTAACAGCAGAAGGAAATGAGCCTCACATTGATTTAGACAACAGCTAAAAATTGGATTTCATGTGGCAAACTGTTCTTGGCTCATGACTAAATGCATTGCTTTGGGTAAAAGCTATTAAAGACTCTGTAGTAACCATGTTCCCCTATTCAATGCCATTTTATCTGAAAAGCAGTTCTTGTGAAGGGAGAAAACCAAATTCTGTGCTCAGTTCAGTTTTATCTACCAGACTACAGCTCTGCACTCTGTAAAACCTGTCAGTAGAGGAGGGATCATAGAATCATCAATGTTGGAAAAGACCACTGAGATCATCAAGTCCATCCATTAACCTGACACTCCCAGCACAGTGTCCACTCCAAGGACAGCCCCAGTGACTCAGGTGCTGGTGCTTGGCCCAACCCTTCCCAGGAAACTTGTGTTTTGTTTTCCACAGCCTTAGTCAGTGCTGCCTCTTGGCCTCTTGCCTCAGGATGTGCTGTTGTGGGCCACTCCCTGAGGTACTTCAAGGCATGTTTTTGGGGTTTTTTTGCTGATGAGGCCAAGAGGTTTTGGTTAAAGGCAGAGAGAGGTTGGGCTTGGCTTGATTCATGCTCCCTCCTCTTCTAGGAGCACCTGGGGAGGTGTCCAGGATGGTGCCCAGAGGGTAGTTTGAGCTGCTGATAAGTTCCCAGCAGATCTGTAGGGACTAAATTCTTTTGTCATGATCTCTTCACATTGCTTGAGCCTTAGATGAGGTGCAAACACACCCTGCCTCTGGGCAAGTGGCACCAGGCCACAGCAAGCATCTCTCTGGGGTTCCTGGTGGAGGTGGGGAGGCAGCAAAGAGCCCCCACAATGAAAGAGAGGGGTGAAGTCCTGAGCATGGTTTTGAAAAGGAAAATAAGGATTTAACAGGCTAGAGATTAGCAACTAGTTCTTCCCCCAGAGATGTTTGGGCACTGAACAGCTCCCAGGGCAGTGTCACAGCCCCAAGGCTGACAGAGCTCCAGAGGTGTTTGGCCAATGCTCTCAGCACAGGGTGTGACTGTCAGGGATGTCTGTGCAGGGCAGGGGTTGGACCCCTCAAGGGTCCCTTCCAGCTCCAATTATTCCGTGATCCTGTGAAAGAAGGCATCTTATGAGACTTCTGCAAACCTTCTGGACCTTAAGGGAGAAAATC
>NW_008669780.1:0-1390 GCF_000695815.1 Acanthisitta chloris | reverse complement strand
GTGTTTGTACAGTAAATATCATGAGCAGAAGTTTTGGTTGGTGAGAGAGCTACATGTCTCTTCTTGAGTTTACATCATCCATATTTGTGCTAAAATTTAAACTGAAGTATTTTAATTCTAGCAGCCTGTGCTAGTCATAGCTGTCCTGGTGCCACACCTGGTACAGCATCACAGCCTGCACCACTATGAATCATAGAACCACCAGGGTTGGAGGAGACCTCTAAGATCAAGTCAAACCATTAACCTGTCACTGTTGGAACCCCTAAACCCTAAACCAGATCCTCCAGTGCCACATCAGACACCTCTGAAACACCTCCAGGGATGGTGACTGCACCACCTCCCTGGGCAATATCCCAGTGCTGAACACCACAACAGGGAAAACATTTCTCCTCACATCCAATCTGACTCTGCCCTGGCTCATCTCAAGGCCATTCCCTCTATCCTCTCCCTGCAGCCCTGGCAGGACACACATCCCACACCTCCCTGCAGCCCTGTCAGGGAGTTGAGAAACTTGCTCAGCTGCTGGGAAGGGTAATGAGCTGAGGCATAAATAACATGAGCCAAACAGAAGTTTGGGACCCAAATTGTTTCCATCTTTGTCTAGAACCTACTCTGTTGGTCTTATCCACTTGCAGGTCAGTTTTATATTAGTAACATGAACCTCCACTTGGGATTTTCTACCCCCACTGACTCTTCTACTGACTGATGTCTCTTCCTGTCTGTCAGTCTGTGCTCCTCTACCCATGACTGATGTTTGGGCCTCACTCACTGGAGAAGCACAGAAGTCTCTTGCTTCACACTATATTTGCATGGTCATGTTGTCATCTTAAAGGAAGAACAGGCTGATCCCTGTGATCAGGACCAAAGTTCCTCTATCAGACCAGATTTCATCCCTCAGATAAATCCATATCACAACAGCATTCCCTCATTGCATATGCAGTTTTTTTCAACACCATCACCAGCATTGCTGGCTTTCATCTGCAGGTTCTTTCAGAACATCCTCTTTTTCTGCTAAAAATATGTACTTCCTTCCTGTGCCTCTCTCCTTTCTACATTACATAGCAAATCGCAAATACTTATGGTGCTGCTGCTCAGTTTAGTTAGCTGAGGAAAAGAATCAAAAAAGAAGGTCAGAAAGTAAAACTGAAAGTCGGAGGAACACAAGAAAGGGGAAAAAAAAGGAAGTTATCTTAAGGGCAAAGCTGTGGAGCAGAAAGAAATTGAGTAAGGTTTGAGGAAGTGGGAACAAAGAAATGCTGCATGGAAAAGAAGATGACATTTTGAACAGTCTAAACTGTAGAACTGTAAAGAATTCAGCCATTCTGATCAAATCTATTGTAACATTCTTTTTAAATACTGGTGGCAAACCCTATGTATTATTTTTATATAT
>NW_008669779.1:29043-34261 GCF_000695815.1 Acanthisitta chloris | reverse complement strand
GGGGGGGGTTGATGGTTTGGGGTTTTTTTGCAAAACAGGCTAAATTACTGTGTATGTTAACTATGGAAAAGTTACTTTGCAAATATGAGGAGTATTAACCTTCCTATTAGCAAACTCATGACATTCAGGAGGGCTAAGGTTGCATGAAAGAGCCACATCAATGGCTCCATCGCTACTGCTTCTGCAGGGCTTACAATGTGTGGACTGCCTTTATATTTTGGCAGAAATTACTATGACCATGCATGACAGAAAGACATGCCTAGTTACTATGAGGTGCATAAACAACAGACTTAGCAATTACAAATTCAGCCCACTCATCCAAACTTTATCTTCATACTGTATAGCAGCTCAGATACACCAACAGGATTTCCCATCCAAAAGGATACTGGTGTCTGTGGATCAGACACTAAACAGAATGCTACGGAGTGTCCCTCTTGCATGTTGCAGACTATAGAATTTCCTGCAAATTGCCATGTAGAACTGTTTGTTGTCATGAATAACTGTGGGAGAGAGATGAAATGTGAATTAAGTTTCTGAACTTTAGTTGCTTATTTACATCAGCTTCCTCAGCCCTTGAAGAATAGACTGATTTAACTAGAGAGGGAAGAAGTGTTTTGGTTTTATGCTACATCAGCCAGACTAAGTTATGTGTTACAAAAATACATTCAAGGCTCAGTCAAAACAACAAAAACAAAAATACTGAACAATAAAAATTTTTGAAAGGTGACTAATGCAGGTTTTGGTTACATTCCTTTAAAAACAGCAAACCAGCATGCTTAAAAAAATAAAGGCCTATTTCTGAATTACTATACAATCCAGAAAGTTTCAGGGGACTTTTACATATTCTATTATGCAGTTGGTCTTCTGCTTCTCCATGTCAACTTTTTTTTCGAATGAAAATGCATGGAGAAACTGCATTAAAGATTATGTGGATCATAATCTGTCTTCTAGCTCTCCCAAATCATCCTTCAAACTCTGGAAACAGAGTTTAGTGCAACTATAGAGTAACGTATTCATAAACTGGATTTCTTTGTTATATAGTTCCTTGAGTTAATATTGACCTTCCAACTAAATTAATATGAGCATAAAAATGTTCCTTGCGCTGTATCCCATCTCTAAAAAATATCCCATGAGATGGTCCTTGACTCTGCAGCAAGACAAAATTTCATGCTTAAAAATAGGACAAATATCTCATAAAATCTTGGCAAGGACTTGCTATATAATGATGTTCTTTAGGATTAGCTCTAAAATCCCCAGGGCTTTGAAATAGGAAGAATTATTATTCTGGTAATGTAATGCAAATTCAGGAAAAAAGACCAGTGCCATTGTGGGTAAATATTTGTCTTATAAAATACCTTAGAGCTACCAACAAGGGACATCTAACAGAGAAAGGTCATAGTAATATTTTAATTTTTTTTCTGAATTGCATGCAAATATAAACGAGTATAATGTACTTTTATAATTACGGAGAAGCAAGTCTTTTAACAAAGTAATATGCTGAAATGTGTACATATGTTCTCATTTGGAAAGAAAAAATTGCAGAAGTCTATACAACACATATCTGGAATATCAGGATAATCAGCTGCTTTGTCCAGGGATGAACCTAGAAAGTGTGTAAAACAGCACAGCTTCACTCATCTCCTCTCTGCTTTTGCATCATATCTCCCTCTTGCATCCATGACATGTTTCTGTTCACATGATCTTATCTCTCTATTCCAGCCTCTCATTTCCTATTTCGCTTCCATACAATGTCCAAGTTTGTCACTGACTTTGTAGCTCCTCTTTGTGGAACCCAGACAAATCTTGCCCTTTTTTACAAGCCTCTTAGCCTGTTGTCATTTTTTAAAATTTTATTTATTTCCCTCACTCTTTCAGTGTTTTATTTTCCTTCTCATGTCTTGCTTTTGAAATTTCCCCTGCATGCCAAAAATCTTATTCATTTAATTTGTCTTTGAAATGTAATATTCTGTCCATTTGGTCTGATAGAGGATCTTTCCCAGTGGATATTTATGTATGCATTATTTAGAAAGACTGCAAGTTCCCCAGAACAACTATTGTTACAGATTCATTGTCACAGCTGAAACATCTGCATAATTTTGTTGTGCAAAACTTAAATCATTTCATTTGGCTATTGACAGCCTTCATTTATAAATGAAGGACTTTGTAATGAAGTCCTTTTTCTTAGCAGACAAAAACTAATAGAAATAATTCCTCTTTAAAATTATTCTCGCTGTGACTGTCTATAAAGAAGAAGCACTTTTAAATTCATGTTAACCATACCCCTGGTACCATTGCAATCTCCTTATTAATTGTAAACCAATTTAAAAAGAAGATAAAGACAGAGGACAGCTATAAGCTATGACTCAGGGAATGCATTTTCTTCTGCCTCTGGTAAAAAGTCAGCTGTACAAGAGGACAATTGGTTTTAGTGTGTCATAGTTATTCACTACACATTCTTTAACAGCAACAAAACTAATATTTGAATATTTGCTTATGAAACATAGAAGCATAAAAATCTGCAGTCAACAGCATCCAAACTGGCTGACTGAAAATATTTACTTGAATCCTCCTGGTGAATTTCTTATTGTCCATGAATTCCTCAGAAACCATCAACCAAACTAAAAATTAGATATTCATTTACTACTTCTGCATCTCACTTTTTACTAATTCATGTCCATCAAGCCAACATTTTCAATATCCAACCAGCTGTGACACTGTATCATTATTTTAGAAAACTAGAATGAAAGAGATACATTTTTTTAACGTTTCCGTTCTTGTTTTCCCATTTAGTTTTCTTGGTTCCCTCATCTGCATCATGGCCCTGGTTAAACCTCCTTTTAGTGCCACCTGCTGCAGTTTAATTGGTATTACAGGTTTCTCTTTACAGCATCTATTCATACAATGCAGTTGGAGAATGTATCTTTTTAATGCAAACTGAAGTCTTTCAGGATCATGTAAAATCTGCTTCCCAATGCTATTAGCAACCCTGCAGAAAAACACTGCTGTAATTGTCTGCAGAGACTGCAGAGAGCAGAAATGCACAAAGACAAATATAAATCAAAAATAAGTGAACAGAGCCACATAATGCCAGGTACACTAATAATGATATTTATAATATTTTTTAGCCATTTTTAAAGAAAACATAAATTTCATATCCTTCTAATACAGCTGCATTCTTTTTTTTTATCATAGATCTCTATAATAGGAATGCCATAGAGTAAAAAATGATTGTCAGAAATAAAGGCAGCATAACTACAAGTCTTAACAATGTCGGGAGTTTTCCCAGTGGGGTCAGAATAGTACAGTTTGTCTTCTGATTGCAAAGCGGCAAGTTTCCATTCAGACTGTATTTATTAAAAGGGAATGCTGGGTAGGGGGGAGGGAAGCTATCTGTATATGGCTCATTTTACCAATTATTGTGGGTACATATGACTTCATTAGGGATTTAAAACCTGTTTCTTTCTCATGTGAAACACATGAGACACAGAACACAAAGCAGAGCAGACATAGCTCCATGCACCTGCAGAAGAATTTACTCCTTTAACACTATTGTAAGTCTGGGTTTGAAGGCTGGAACAAGACATGTAGCTGCACAGATAGCTTATCTGCTGCTGCTCTTGGACCATTCAGATTTTTCACCCGAAAGGATGCTGTGAAAATCCTAGGGGCAACTTTTTTTGAAGTTTTATGAAAATACTTCCTCTTAGCCCTTCCACAGTCAAGAGTTTTATTCTTTCTATAGTAAACACTGTGTATTGTGGCTCCCAACACAGAAAATCAGTTTCATTGCAGGGCACTCGAGAATGAATTTATGCATAGAATCGTAGAATCATTAAGGTTGGAAAAGACCTCTAAAATCAACAAGTCCAACTATTGATTGAGCACTGATATCTTTACTATTAAATTGTGCCTACAAGTGCCACATCCATATGCCCCCCTGAACATTTTCAGGTATGATCATGCCACCATTTCCCTGAGAAGCCTGTTCCACTGTCTGATCACCCTTTCAGTGAAGAAATTTTCCTAATATCGAACCACCACCAACCCTGGCACAACTTGAAGCTGTTTCGTCCTCACTTGCTACCTGGGAGAAGAGCACAGCCCCCACCTTGCAACAGCCTCTTTTCAGGTAGTTGTAAAGGGTGATAAGGTCACCCTTAAACCTCCTTTTATCCAAGCTAAACAACCTCAGCTCCCTCAGCTGCTCCTCATATGACTTATTCTCTAGACCCTTCACCAGCTCTGTTGCACTTCCTTGGACACACTCCAGCACCTCAGTGTTTTTCTTGCAGTGAGGGGCCCAAAACTGAGCACAGGATTCAAAGTGTGGCCTCACCAGTGCTGAGTACAGAGGCATGATCACTTCCTTAGTCCTGCTTGCCTCACTATGTTTGATACAAGCCAGGATGCCATTGGCCTTCTTGGCCAGTGGGCACACTGCTGACTCATGTTCAGTGGCTCTTAACCAGCACCCACAGGTCTTTTTCTCCTGGGCATCTTTCCAGACATGCTGTCCCAAGCCTGTATCACTGCAGGGGACTGTTGTGACCCAAGGGCAGGACCTGGCACTTCATCTTACTGAACCTTATACTGTTGGCCCATCTATCCAGCCTGTTCTGATATCTCTGCAGAGACTTCCTACACCCCAGCAGAACAATACTCCTGCCCAACTTAGTGTCATCTGTGAACTTACTGAGGTTGCACTTGAGTCCTCTTGTTCAGATCATCTATAAAGATATTAAATAGAACTGGGCTCAAATATTTTTATAAATATTAAATACTTAATAGTGGCAGTAGTAATAGTAACCGTAATAATAATAGCAATGTTTATTCAACATTTCATTCTATCTCACATGTGGCATGAGCAATTTGTAAAAAGATAACAACATACAAAGTAATTTGTAGAAGTAAGTGGATGAAAAATAAAAGGAAGCAAGAAAACAGTATTGAAAGACTTGACACTAGGGTGCTTTGATGGTTTTGCTCCTAGAAAGACCATGTCTTGAAGGACAAAATGCCTAAAGACATGGAGCTGGAGGGGGACAGTGCAGTTACATAACAGAACATGTATTTATCAAAGGCAGATCATAGTACACTAAGCTGGTAGGTTTCTTTGATATCTGATTACTTTCTAGGGGAAAGAAATACAAATTCTTGGCATTGGATGCCTCTGACAATGATATAGTTATGACATTTCCTTGATAATATAAAAAGATGG